>NW_022633471.1:0-5886 GCF_010015895.1 Lontra canadensis
TCCCACCCACAGGGTATCAGATCATCTACTGCCTGGCCAACAGCAACCCCAGCATGTTCACCACTGTGGAGATGGGCGCCATGGTGAGGCGATTCACAGCCACTGAGCTGGCCCCAGAGTCAGCATACATCTTCAGACTGATGACCAAGAGGAGGCAGGGCTGGGGGAGCACCTAGAGGCCACCGTCATCACCACTGAGAAGTGAGGTAAGGCCAGAGGCCCAGGTCCACTGTCCTGGTGACACGGTGAGGACAGCTGGGCCCAATTGGGTGCCACAAACTTGCTGGGCCCACAGCTTCCTGGGGCAGAGCTTGCAGGGTAGTGTGTCTACACAGCATGATATTTACCAGACAGGCAGGAATGTCCCTGGAGCATAGGTTGTGTAACTGGATCAGGGTGGCTCTGAGTCACCATGTTGGAGGGAGGCTCCCTGAAACCAGGTGCTTTTTCTCTGATGTTCAAAACGACATGACCAGCTGAGCCAGGGGTTCTAAAACACGTTTTCTACCAAGCAATGCTAGGGAGATGTGTCTTCATGGATGCCGCTTCTGTTCCAAGCACTGGTGACGTGCTTATTGTTCATTGTCTTGGTTTCTCCTCACCAAATCCTGGGGGACAAAGTGCTGTGAGGCCCAGTTCTATAGAAGATGTGGGGCACAGACAGATTCAGTCATTCACCAGGGACACAACTGTTGAGGCACTGATGTGAACACCCTCCACAGACACTGGGCTCAGCAGATTGCTGTGGGTTCCCATATCAATGAGCCCCTGATATGCTGCCCAGCCTCATCCTGAGATCTGCTTCAGTGGGTTCCCTTCCCAGGGCCAACCCAACTACTATAGGCCCTTTTTATGTGACCTGACCTTGGAGGGACCACAGAGATTCCAGCTTAGCTCTGAGAACAGAGCAGGGGCGGTCTGGAATGCAGAGCAGCCACTGAACCCCCACTCTGAGGCTGCCAGGAGCCTGGGTGGCTTTCAGGGCAGTATGGTGCCTGCCAGTTTCTGTGCTACAACCAGCCCACATGCATAGTTCCCTTAGAGTTCTGGCTTCAGAATATGTGGCTCAGGTACAGCATCCCTGTCCTCTCCACATCCAGGGAGCAGGCTGTGCTTTGGCCCTGCTGAGGTCACAGGGTAGCATACTCATAGTAGCTTGACCCGGCCTATCCCAGGAGTGGTTTCGAGGGGACCATATGGCTCATTTACCTCCTGTGCTCTTGAACGGAAAGCCCCATCCACGCCCCCAGAGGTATCTCCCTGGACTTTGGAGCAAAATCAAAACAACCAAATGAAAGGATCCAGGATACATTTGGGCCCATTTACCTGCAGAGGTACTTTTGGTCTGTGGCTTGCTCATCATTGTCAGAACAGGGCTCTTACTGGAGCACCGGTAGGCTGACAACCAGGCCTACTGCAGGGTATCTGGAAATGTTGCTGCCCTGGGAGAAACACATTTGCTCACTACTCAAGTGTTATTTGTGCTATTGTGCTGAATGCTCCTCTGACCCACCTGTGTACCATGAGAGGCTGAGTGAAATGCAATACCTGGAGTGTAGATTTTGTTGGCTTCTCTATACATCTGTCCCTAAGGGTTATTCAGCCAGTGGGGAGGGGATTGGGGAGCAGGTATTTGGGGCTGACGTGCCTTGCTTCAGAGGTGCCCCCTGAGGTTGAGCAGGAAGGCAGGACCTGCAATCCTATCTGGCACCTGGGCCCACATTGGTTACCACACTGGCTTCATTGAGGGGAGCACAGGGCTGGCCATGGAGTCTGTGGCTCCTCAATTGCCTGTTGATGGACTGCACCCAGGGCTCAGGGCACCAGAGCAGAGCCAGAGTCACAAAGCCCCAGCAGATGTTCATAGGAAAGGATTGGAGCCAGGTAGGGAGGCGGGCATCAGCCAGCCTCAGGCAGCCGCATCAGCCAGCCAGGTCACCGGGGAGCTGAAGCCCGGCTCTGTGCTCTGTGCTGCATTGGAGGGTTGGCATGCCTCAGGGCAAAAAGCACACAGCGGGAAGTCTGCCATCACCACAACCCTGAAGTAGACGGTGTGGTGTGGAGTGCACTCAGGCACTTGGATGTGGTGGACGTGCCTCCTCATCCAGTTTCCTTTGAATGCCTAGGTCAGCACCTGGGGGTTGGACGGAGGGAATCTAGCTAGGGTGTGGGAGTTCTTTCTGAGGAGGCTGGCAGTTGGAATGATGCCCCGTGGCTGGGGTGGACAGTGGGGGTAGAGACCAATATAGTCAGCTAAGCGCTAAGGCTCGGGCTCTGTGCAAGGGGATTCTTGGAAGTGCCACAGAAGAAGAACCCCATCTACATGTCCCTGCAGCTCTGCTCCCCCTGCACAAACCTTGGATGGCTGCAAGGAGGGAGAAAGGGTGGGAAGGAGTATATTTGCTCCTTCCACCCCTATGTGGGTTACCTTCTTCCAAAGAGATCCGTCGAGGATATGGAACACAGAGGCCAAGTGGCCTGTGGGACCCCAGGAGAGGGTTTGCTGTGCAACCGGGGGAGAAAGGGCTAGACCCACCTGACCATGGTGGATGCAAAGGCGCTGAACAGTTTTGTGGGTTTTGGGCAAGGAGGTGGGCTGCAGGGTTTCACCATCATCCAGGAAGCCTCTGTGAACATTGTTGCAAATCCTTTACAACCCCTCTGGTTTTCTCCTTGGGAGAAAATTCTAGAAGGAGAACCCTTAGCTCAGAAAACATGAGTGTGTTTGTCTAGGAGATATGGAAACTCATGGACATGCCATGCCCTGGGGACCAGGATGCAGGTCTTGTGGCCTCTCTGCTTCCATGTTGTATCTTGCCTTCTGTGTTTGGTGAAAATATATCTCATTAAGCGTGTATCTGCAGGTCTTTATCCCTACTGTACCATTAAATGCCTGTGACTGTATACGGTGATGTGTCTCATGGGGTCTTATTGTCCGATCGTGAGAATTCTCAAACAACTGGGTATGTATTTGCAGAACTCATGGAAAAGTTGCATTGAAGCTGAACAGGAATTAATAAGGGGACACTGAGTGAGTTGAGGAAGATGAGTCTCCCTTTGTGACTCTTGATTGAAACATTGCTGGTTCTTTAATGTTTCTTCTTCCAGACTGAGGAAAACTGTATCTGAAAATATCCATGATCTACAGAAATGTGATGAAATATTCCTGTGCGAACAAATGGAAGCATTTAACTTCTCTCCCTCCCTGAACCCTCATTCAGAAACTCTCAGGGAGAATTCTTTCTTCCAAGGTACTTAGGATTATTGGCATAAGTTCAGCACAAGTGCCTTTTCCTTGCAACAGGACACCGCTGGAAACATTGGTTATTTTACCAAAGGATTGAGTGAAATGTCCAATTTGTATAGATATAGATATATATCTATATCTGTATGTATATAGATATATAGATATATCTTTATCTATATAGATAGATATAGATATAGATACAGATATAGAAATAGATATATGTATCTGTATAAATATAGATATATAGGTATAGATATATATTTTTTGAAGTTAACATTTTTACTTTATTCATTCAAAAATTTCATTATACAAAGGTAAAATGGAAAAGAGAAATCTCAACACAGGGGCAAAGTCAGGCCTTTTTCAGAAAAATGTGGGCCTGGAATCAGGGGCCAATAGCAAGTAAGTGCTAGGTAGTAAAGTTATGGGGAAAAGAGGCTTTAAAACTGCCTTTTCAAACAACAGCATCAAAATTTCTGATTACGCTGGTTAATAGCGAGAGCACTTGTAAACCTCCCAGGTTAACTGCAGAGCAGTCACCCCCTTTCAGGTCAATGGGTGCCTGGTAATTCCTTTTGTGGTTGTCACACCACTGGTGGTATAGGGGAAGAAGGCATGCTCCCTGTTTCAGCCTCCTCTCCTGGAGAGAGAGGGCTCAGGGCATCAAGCTCTGGCAGCAAAGCACACCTCAGGCTCGCAGGACTAGGAGTGGAGATCTATATAGATGATATAGATATAGATATAGATAGATATAGATATAGATATATAGATATAGATATCTGTATAGATATAGATATCTGTATAGATATAGATATATATCTACATATAGATATATATCTATATATCTGTATCTGTATAGATATAGATATATATCTATATATAGATATAACGTGTATAGACTCAGATAATAACCAGACAATTTTCAGGAATTAAGTATGACTTTGTGGAGCCCCTTGGCAATAGCAGCTTGACATCTTGATGACACAGTTCCCAGGAACCTTGCCAGATGAGTAGGGAATGTTACTTGTTGGCAGGTATAGAAACCTCAGGATATTTGTGGGACCTCAAGAAGAGGAATCCACCCAATTCGACAGGTATTACAGTCAAGTCTGATGTGAGTATTGGGCTTGGTTTTGGCCTGGACACACTAGTGAAAGTTCACACTAGAGATTCCTCGTGAACAGTTCCAGCACAGTAAGGTTTCAAAATCTTATGGATTTTGTAGTAATGGAATGGTCCATTACTATGCTTGCCAGGCTTAGTTAGAATAGATGCTAAGAAACCAAGTGTGCTTGCGGCTGCCTTCTTGCATCTAAGAAACCATCCCAAATCCGTTCAATTGAAATACATCACCCATGTGAACTGGCACCTGCTGCCACCACTGTCAGGCATTTCTGTGCCTCACAATGGGTCCTGCAAAGCTCTGAATATGTTTAATTCACAAGCAAGTTTGGGGACCTCACTTTGGAGGCTGGCAGCATTTTCTGATTGGGAAAATCCTATCAGAACTATACCCCAAATCATCCCAGAATCCTCTAGAAGCTTGTTGTTGGAGGGCTTGCCTTTGGGTCAGTAGCATAGTCTTTGTTTAGGAGTGAAATAACGTCAATCTCCAAGGTATAGGTTACATTCGTATTGTGTGATGATTAGTTGTTGGAATTTTTTATATCTTTTTTTTTTTTTTTTTTTTTTTTTTTTTTTTAGTTCCAGGGTCCATGAGAGGCATGTCTTATAAAGGAAAGACCAGAGGCTCATTTCAGCCAAATAAAGTTGCAAAAAAAGAAAGGAAGCAAGACTAACAGAGTCACTCATGTAGGGTAGAAAAGACATTGAGGAGGTAGAGTATATGCACATCTCCTATGGGAGTTCCATGTCATTGAAGTTATGGGGTAGATGAATGAGAACTCATGTGAAAGGTGAAAGAAAATTCAAGGAGAATTAAGCATCCCTAGGACGTTCATGCAAAATGCAGTTGAAATAGGGTTTCTCCAGATCTTCTGTTTGGGTTCTGGGATCAGCAGGAATTTATGTAGACCCTTGTCACTAGTTGGTGATTGACCTCTGGGCCATCTCCTGGCCCACGTCCTCCTGCTTGGGTCTGGCATAGATACCATGGAACTCCTGGTAGCCAATTGACCATGCATGTATTATTTGAAGGTCTGCCAGCAACAATGCTGTCTTTCTCAAATTTCAGGATCCTGTGGTTTTGGCCTCTTTGAGCTTGTGCTCTCTCCTGGAAGAGAGGAGCATGCTTTCAGTTGTGTGACATTGTGTCTTCCTGTGTGTGGGTCCTGAAACCTCAACTAAATGCTCTCCCTGTTTTTACAGGTGGTGCTTTGAAACTCAGGTGACTTGGCCTCATTGGCAGCATCCGATGCATCTGGCCTCTGTCTCTTCAGTGCAGATTCAAGTTCAACATGTACAGGAGTGTGACCCCGTCTTCTCTGTAGTAGATGTGCATCACAGTGGTAAGTTGTCTTGGTTCTGAACCTTCACCCTGGGTTGAGGTTCAGGCCATGACTTGGGTGTCTTCTTTTGCTGGCTTCTGTCTTTATTCTGGAGGGAAAGATACCCTGTTTTTGTCAATTAAATTAGAGATGTACCCTTAACCAGAATATCTAGAGTTTGTTGCTTGGGGG
>NW_022633472.1:0-5886 GCF_010015895.1 Lontra canadensis
CAGTTTCTAACATACTCTATTTTTTATTGAGGTTTTAAACCTCAATAGTCAAAACAGTAGTTAAAACAGATCATGTATTAAAAGTATGATATATATAAAATCATATATATGATATATAGAAAATCATATATATGATATAAAATCATATATAAGATCATAGATATAAAAGTATGATAAAAGTCATTTATCATAAATTCATAAACATTTTAAGAGAAAACATATGATTTCTGCTTCTAGATGCTAATTTTTTAAAAGATTTTATTTATTTATTTGACAGACAGAGATCACAAGTAGGCAGAGAGGCAGGCAGAGAGAGAGGGGGAAGCAGGCTCCCCACTGAGCAGGGAGCCCGATGCGGGGCTCGATCCCAGGACCCCGAGATCATGACCTGAGTCAAAGGCAGAGGCTTAACCCACTGAGCCACCCAGGCGCCCCAAGATGCTAATTTAATATAAGATCAATTCACATGAAAATAAGAAGAAATTGTCTACAAGAATATTTTTTAAAGATTTTATTTATTTATTTGAGAGAGAGAAAGAGGAAGTTTGAGAGAGAGCGATAGCAGGAGCCAAAGGGAAGGGCAGAGGGAGAAGCAGGCTCCCTGCTCAGTGGGGAGTCCAATACGGGGCTTGATCCCAAGACCTGAGGATCATGACCTGAGACAAAAGCAGATGCTTAACTGACTGAGCTACCCAAGATGCCCCTTCATGAATATGTTTTTAATAAAATTCAGATATTTTAATGAAAATGTCTCAAGTACTCTTTGTCATTTCCTTTATTTTTTAAAGCAGACTGTCTGATTTTGTCATAACAGTAATACATTTTTAGTTAATACTCTCATTGAAATAAAACTTCCAAACATAACTTTATTACCTTTTTATGAAATCAAAAGTGATTAAGGTATAAATTACTCATACAATCGCTTGAAGGAAAGACTTTCTACAGTTCTCCATAGCAATTATAACAGTAAGGATATTCAGTATCCATTTGTAATATGAATGGCCACACTCTAGTGCTTGAAAGTCTTTTTTCCCTGAGTGGGTTTTAAATCTAGGGCTTAAAATTTTTCCATGAATGGTTGAAATAAATTATTTTTATGAAGTTACTTCAAGTTTTTCACCCAACTCAGAGACCAAATGAAAGGATTATGAGACCAAATGTAAAAAAAAAAACAAAAACAAAAACAAAACTTTAGGGCATGCTGTAAACTGCAGGTCAAGGCATTCATATTCATCTGACCACACAGCCTAGCAAATGTATCCTCATGTATAAACTAAGCTCAATTCAGGCCTAAAGATTTGCTTTCTCATCTTCATACCATCCAGTGTTTCAAGGACAGTTAAAGCCAGGTGGTCTATGAACTAACAAGATTAGCAGTATACACAGATAGCATGGGTTTATTAGTGTTTTGTCCTGAAGAATGGTGTCCTAGTACAGAACATGGCACAGCTGAGAGGGACTCAGATAATGTGGTGACATAGGAAGAAAGAGAAGCTTATTAATATCATACAGCACCCAGGTTTAATAGGTGTTGGTTCCTCATCATCAGAAATTCTAATACCTACTAAGGAAATTGATTTTTTTTTAATATCAAAAACAAAACAGAAAGAATGGTTGTGCTCTCCTATTATCAGGTACATTATTGAGTTTAAAATACTGAAAGACTGGTAAACAACTAATTAGCACCAATATACAAAAGCAAGCCCTGGTTAGTTACTAAAAAGAGATATGCCAAAAGTTTATGTGTGATTATATTCCCTCACTCCAAATGGGCAAGGTGTTAGTACAGACTGGGAAATGACAAATGGCAATTGTTCGGTTTGGAACATCTGGACATTTATCACATCCAGGTTTGGTTCATTACTGCTGAGTTCAGCACACCTAGCTCAATTCATCTCCTCCTTTATCTGAAAAGAGAAAGATACAAAATGAGATTTGAGTCATCTGAATCAACCATTCTCGGTTTAGATAAGCAATTTCACTTTTAAATTAGAGCAATAATATGTCAGAAAAGGTCTCACTCTTACAATCTTAGTTGTACAGATATCTGCACAGGTGATGAAGCACTCACCTATTTCTAGAGATAGGTAGCCTTCAGCTGAAATACTCTCCTTTCTCTGTACAAAAAGCATATTGGCTATGTTTACCTAGCTTTGAACTTTAGGTAAAATCAGCTGACTCAACGACCAGCGAGGGGTTAATCCAAAAAAGTAGTTCTCAAGCTTTGGAGGCTAAGACACCTCTAGAGAGCTGGCACAAGGATAGTTTTCTAGGTTTTACCCTGAGAAATTTAAATTCAGCAGATGTGGGAATGGATCCAAGAATTTGCTTTTAGTAAGTCTTGGAGTTGCTGGTCGTTGGGAAGGCATACTCTGAGAAGCGCTTATGAAAAGGCTGGAACCAATACCTGCACGACTCTTACAATAGCAAACTCTATACTGTTCACACAACTGTTCAGGTTAGGAATTGCTGAAGTACATTATAATTATGAAAACCTTTTGCAGAAAGCATGGTAATCCATCTGATGTTTACTCTCAAATGGATCAGTCTGTCAGAGCCTTCATACTTTCTTTTTCTTCTTTCTTCTTAACGTGCGCAGGCACAAACACACACATATGCACAATTTGTTGGACTGGCTGACAGAATGACTGTTCCCTTTAAAATTTTAAAAACTATAAATCACAACTTCCAAAATTTTTGATATGGACTTTTATAGTAAAAGAGGAACAGCTTACTCTCTGAAATATTTGAGTGTCTGACTTCCCTTCAACTAAAGTCTGACCTAGAAAATGTAAAATGTGAAAACACGCTTTGGAAACTAGGAAAGAGTATTCACCAAATCTGAAAATTGCAAAGGGCCATTAGTGGATCATGAGAGGATAAAAACAGACAATGAATTTTATGTCAGAAAAATATGGCTATTTAAAAAAATATTACTATTTAAATGAAATGAATAAATTCATAGAAACAAAACTTACAAATATTGACTTAAGAAAAAAATAGAAAATCTGAATAGGCCTATATCAGATAACTGAACACCCTTCCACAAAGAAAATTTCATGCACAAAAGACATTGCTAACTAATTCTAAGTGACATTTAAGAAGAAATCAGGCCTATCTCATACAATCACTTTCAGAACAGAATATGAGACTACTTAGGTTTATGAGAGCATACCTTTGATGGCATCACTGAAGATCACATTAAGAAAATAAACTTACAGGCATAGCTCCCCCAAAAACGTAGGTACAAATATTCTTAAAGAGTATATTAGCAAACCGAACATAGCAAGATTCAAAATGGAAAAAAAAAAATCCTGACAATGTTGCATTTATTTCAAGAATGCAAGTTTAATATTTTAACTCTCAAAAATCAATGTATTTTGTAACATTAACATTTTAAGGGGAAAAATCACATGATCATCCTAATTTAATACCCCTGTGTGTAAAAAAATTAATAAAATTAAGAGGAGTAAGACAATATAGTAAGGAGAATCACCTTTTTTAAAAAGATTTTATTTATTTATTTGATAGAAAGAGAGAGAGAGATCACAAGTAGGCAGAGAGAGAGGGGGAAGCAGGCTCCCCACTGAGCAGAGAGCCAGATGCGGGGCTGGATCCCAGGACCCTCAGATCATGACCTGAGCCAAAGGCAGAAGCTTGATCCTCTGAGCCACCCAGGTGTCCCAAAGAGAATCTTTTCTAAAAATCTGTGCTGTACTTAAAGGGGAAATATTGAAAACTCTCCCATATGAAACTGGGAAGAAGTGTGATTATTAGCTCTTCCTAGCTTGTAGTCAAGATCTTGACAGTGCAACAATAGAAGAAAAATAAATGACTAAAAAAGGAGTAAATAAATCTGCAGTTACACACAGATATATCCAAGATGACTGTACACATAGAAAATCTAAAAGACTTCACCGAACAACTACTAAAATTGATATGTACATTTATCATGGCTGTGGATTATGTCAATTGAAAACAAAATTAAATGTTACTTTTACAATAGCTTCAAAAATAACAAATATCCAGGAACAATTCTAACAAAAGATGTGCCAGATCTCTATAAAATATTAGTGAGAAATGGGCGCCTGGGTGGCTCAGTGGGTCAAGTCTCTGCCTTTGGCTCAGGTCATGATCTGAGGGTCCTGGGATCCAGCCCCGCGCATCTGGCTCTCTGCTCAGTGGGGAGTCCGCTTCCCACCCCCTCTCTCTCTGCCTGCCTCTCTGCCTACTTGTGATCTCTCTGTAAAATAAATAAAATCTTAAAAAAATAGGTAATACATTAAAATACTAGTGAGAAAAATTAAGGAAAACCTAAATAAATGGAGCAATATAACATATTACTGGATTTAAACTTATATCATAAAGACTTTTATTTGCTCCAAATTGAGGTCTAGATTAAATTTTGTCCCCATAAAACTCCCAATAATTTTTTGGGTGGAAATTGACAAGCTTATTTTAAATTCTATATTAATATGCAAAGAACTTAAAGTAGCTCTCCAGGATTTCTCAACCAGCATTCCAGGATAGGATTAAACCCTAATGACCTAAAATTTCCAATTCATGATTTAACTGCTTTCCTATGCATTAAGAATGGTGCTACACTTGGAAGAATTGAGAAAAACTATCACTTAAATAATTTTTTTATATTCTCTGTTCAGATGAAAAACAGCAGTTGAGAAAGGCTAGCAGAAAATTCTGAAGAAACAACACAGAATGATATCACTAGATAAGATTAGTTCTCGAGGTGCTGTAATTAAGTCAGTTGGATATTGCAGCAAGAGATAAACAAATTAAAAGAAGAAAATGTTCAGAAATAAGTCTAGACATTTATGACCCTTAATGTTCAACAAAGATGCCACTGCAGAGCAGTAGAAAAGGATGAGCTTTCAATAAATGCTACTGGGTTAACTGATGCCTACTTATATTTACATATCTATGTCTACGCCTATAGACAGACAGATGAGAGAGAGAGAGGGAAAGAAATAGAGGGAAGGAGATAGATGGAGGCAGGGAGGGAAAAGACAGCTAGAAAATCCCACCATACTTTTCTCTATTGACCAAAATCAATTCTACATGGTGTAGAGATGTAAAGTTAGAAGATACAGCAATAACACTTCTAGTAACATTAAGAGAATACCTTCATTAACTTAGAAGAGATAATTTTTACCAGAACTCAGAACTAGCATGAATACAAATTTTAATATTAAATAGGAACCCATGTTCATCAAATACCATTAAAAGTGTGAAAATACATGCCACTGAGAAGGTATTTACAATATATATATACCTGCAAAAGGATTCTGTAACATAGGCAAAGATGTGTATCCTCTTCAGGAAAGGCTCATCCAACTACTAAGAGTGTGGTTAGCAGACAGCCTCCAGGTATTAACACCTCCATCTTTTGAGCCAAGGTCACTCTATTTTCAGGATGACACTGACTGAGTCATGTTACATGACCCATGTACATCACTGTAACAGCTCAGGCTACATTCTTGGTGAGGTCACCAGCTAATGCCATGACTTTACAAGGTGTTACTCCTAAGTAAACCTCCTACCTGCTTCCCTAGAACCCAAATGACAGATTAATGTATAAACTATGAAAAAGAATTCTAATAATCAATTGGAAAAGGACAACTCATTTTTAATGGGCAAAGACATGAAGAAACACTTCACAAAATATGATATCCAAGAAAAGATGCTCAGCCTTCATTACTCCTCAGGCAAATGGAAATTAAAACCACTGTGATTTACCATTCCATATCCAAGTATGTAAATACTAAGTGTCAGTGAACAATCACTTTGGAAAATTCTTTGTTGATATAGACTACAACAGAAAATATACACATCCTATGACTCAGCAATTTTACTCTTAGGTGTATACCC
>NW_022633473.1:0-5264 GCF_010015895.1 Lontra canadensis
TTATCATTGTTTCTTGAACATGCCAAACCTCTCTCATATCTGTGCCTCTGTGTTACACTACTCTCTTTGCACAGATCTTTCCTTCCACTTTTTTCCTCAAATTACTATACATCCTTCATGTCTCCCTTGCAATGTTATCTGCTGTGTACAACTTCCTGGACTCCCTTAGGCAGAACGAGTTGCTCCGATCCTACTTTGCTCAGGTTTACTGATAATATATTGTATCTGTCTATATAGCTGGTATTCCCAGTACACTTGATCTCCTCCAGGGAAGAGCCAAGTCTCTGAAAATGGAAGGCCCACAGTAAAGTTTACCTCACAAAAAACGCTCAGTAAATGTTTGCTGAATAAATACATGAATAGGAAGATGCAAAAGACATCATGGTATTCAAAAAAAAAAAAAAATACTAGGAATTAAAGGAACAGGGATAAACCAAGATAGAAAATGCATGGCATTTGTTCATAAACATGGATATTTTAAGCTTGGTAGTTGAAAAGATTCTTTAATCTTTTTATATATCCTGATTCTTTAGAGTTAACCACCACAAACCACAAACTATAAGCCATCTGAAATTAATTTAAATCTCCATGTCACTCATTTTTTTTTTTTTTTGTTCAAGAGCTATACTTTACCAAAAAAGAAAAAGAAAAAAAGTCTGGTATATCAGAGTCAAACTTTTCCATATGGTATTGACACTTAAAGTAAATTTGCTGGGATGGAAAGTAATCAGACCTGGCCTGTTTGGAATAGCTTTATCATTGTAATTTTTAAAATAAATAATCCAAATGTTACAACAAAGAGGCAAAGAACAAGACAATTCCTTAAGTTGATTAGCTGTGAAGGAAAAAATATTGTAATTTTAGTACCCATTAATTTATACTACAGTAAATGATATGATGC
Organism: Lontra canadensis; assembly: GCF_010015895.1. Classification (NCBI taxonomy): domain Eukaryota; kingdom Metazoa; phylum Chordata; class Mammalia; order Carnivora; family Mustelidae; genus Lontra; species Lontra canadensis. The sequence goes on from NW_022633473.1 coordinate 902, forward strand.
AGCTCTAAAACATAGCTCATCAAATAGAAAATATGTACTCTAACATTGTTCTCAAGTGACACACTGATAATTTATAAGCTCTATCCTAACAAGTGATTCATTGAAGCTTAGAACCCTAAGGTTTGATAATAGTATACAGAAACTTCAGTTGTTTATTACTATCCTTTCTTTTATCATTATGAGAAAAGTGATTTTCTTTTTTGTGCTATTTGTAAAACAATAAACAATAGCTCTGGGCAGATGAAATATTTTCCAACAAACTGCTATTTATTCAACAGGAATGTCTAATTAAAAAGATATTCCCTATTTTTTGTCCTTAAAGACTGGAGTACAAACTCCATGATTAATTTAGAACTTTTTTGAGAAGCCAAGCATATGCGCTTTAATAATTTCTAAATGAACAATCAATGTATATTTCTTGAGTAATTAAACTATAAACTCTGCTTAGTAGGCATTCTGATGAGAAAGAGAAACACATACACCCTAGTCCTTACACTCTAAAATGGCATATAGGCTACTTGTAGACACAAAACTAATGCAATGCAAAATAGCCATAAAACAATTCAAAACCACCCAACAGAAAGGGCTAACTACATTTATCAAAGACATTTATAAGAATGTTAACAGCAAGACTATCCATATTAGTCAACAAGAGGAAACTACTCCAATGTCCATCAAGAGTAGAATTTATAGGGCTCCTGGGTGGCTAAGTGGGTTAAGCCTCTGCCTTTGGCTCAGGTCATGATCTCAGGGTCCTGGATCGAGCCCCACATCGGGCTCTCTGCTTGGCAGGGAGCCTGCTTTCTCCTCTCTCTGCCTGCCTATCTACCTACAGGTAAATTGCACAAACAGTGGTATTCAAAAAATAGGAGACACAAAACAGTTGACCTTTAACATGAGTTTAACTGCATGGCTCTCCTTACAGGTACATTTTTACAGTATAGTACAGTGACTGTGTTTTCTCTTTCTTGTGATTTTCTTAACATAGCTCCAACTTCTCATGGCACAGTGGTCTCCGAATAGATACACTTCCTACATCGTGGCTGGCTTGAGGTGAAGCATCACAAAAGCAAATCTTCCTTCAAGCTGCACAGCTTCTTATGACCTAGACCTAGGAGTCTTTGGTCAACAGCAACTTACAGGGCCAGCTCAGAGTCAAAGAAAGGATGCCACAAAGGTGTGACCACTGGGGGGTAAAGTTCCTTGGGGAGACAACTTTGGAAACTAGCTGCGGCAGTGCATTATTATTTAAGCAAATACTTAAAAATATATGAGACACAATTCATGTATTCATTTCACAAAAACCAGTTACTGAATTCCTGATAAATAATGGGAACATTAAATGAATAAGATATGGTTGAAAAGATATAATTACATGGTAAAAATAATACTTACTTAGGCACTACTTCCTTGCCCTACTTATTGATAATAATCTCCATCCAACACTTTGTTCAATTCCATTGCCCTCATCTTTTCCTGTATTTAGTTTATTCAGACTATTATGTACTTGGAAATTTAAGAGATTTTTAAAAAAGATGTATACTAACATTTATTTTTTTCACTTTAAATGCATTTGGTCATTCATTCATTCTCTAGGTTCACTATAGGATTGGCAGTGCATTATGAACTAATTATAGAAAATAAAAATAGGAGAAAGGCACAGTTTCTGCTTAAAGATACGTAGAGAAAACACAATGAAAAGGACATAGAGACAGAAAAGAACAGGCTATGCACTCGTAACATCAACCAGATCTATCAGTTCATTTTTGTTGTTGTTGTTATTTTTTAAGGATTTTATTTATTTATTTGACAGAGGGAGACATAGCGAGAGAGGGAACACAAACAGGGAGAGTGGGAGAGGGAGAAGCAGGCTTCCCGTTGAGCAGGGAGCCTGATGTGGGGCTCAATCCCAGGACTCTGGGATCATGACCTAAGCTGAAAGCAGATGCTTAACGACTGAGCCACCCAGGCGCCCCAGTTCATTTGTTCGTAAGAGTTCAAAAGACTAGGAGGCTCGAACCACAAGAGGCCATGAGTTCGCACTGGTTCTCGGTAAGTCACTGAGCTAATATACATTTTTTAGAGAGAAAAGAATAAAGTAGAAGCCGTACGTTCGTTAGGAAATTTAATTCCTTAGCAAAGAAAAATTGAGAGATAATAAAAACAAAAACCAGTTCAGAGAGCTCCAGAAAGAGGAACAAACATGGAGACCAAGGAGTGGCAGAAACGGCCAGGAGCAAAGGAATCAGCTGCTGGTTCTGAGACACAGCAATTAGGATACAATAGAGACTGGCTTGAACACAAAAACTGTCCATTTTTATACCTGTTTCTACAACTAACTTAATATCCAATTGTTTATGCCCTCACATGAACAGGAGAGTAAAACTGAAAGAGACCTAAGCAGTAAATGGATTTGAAACAATTATCTTTAAAATGGCATCATTATATTGTCTCTGATTAGAACAGGCATAACTATTCACTGTAGTAAAAGCTAAGTCACTGGGGCCCCTGGGTGGCTCAGTGGGTTAAGGCCTCTGCCTTTGGCTCAGGTCATGATCCCAGGGTCCTGGGATTGAGCCCCCATCAGGCTCTCTGCTCAGCAGGGAGACTGCTTTCCCCTACCCACCCACTGCCTGCCTCTATGCCTACTTGTGATCTCTCTCTGTCAGATAAATAAATAAATAATTAATTTTAAAAAAAAAAAAGCTAAGTCACTTCTTTGTATTAGTTTTGTACAACCAGTCCCAAACAAATTCTCAGAATTTGCATGATTAATAATGGGAACATTTTGCCACCCTCACAGGTGACCAATCACACTATTTTAACCTACTACAAAAATATTATTTTAAAAAATCAACTCCCTTTCATTCATCCTTTCGTTATTCCTTATTTGGGAAAATTAACTCCAAACCTTAATAAAATAGAATATTTCTGGGTAATATTTAAGCTAACTGATCTCATGCCATGTTCTAAGATACTTTTATTAAAATATAAAGTGTAGGGACGCCTGGGTGGCTCAGTTGGTTAAGCAGCTGCCTTTGACTCAGGTCATGATCCCAGCGTCCTGGGATGGAGCCCAACATCAGTCTCCCTGCTCAGCGGGAGGCCTGCTTCTTCCTCTCCCACTCCCCCTGCTTGTGTTTTTTCCCTCTCTTTCTGTGTATCTCTCTGTCAAATAAATAAATAAAATCTGAAAGAAAGAAGAGAAGAAAGAAAAGAAAAGAAAGGAAGGAAGAACAAACTTTGAAAGAACGATGGAAAAAGTGCTGCATTTAGCATTAATCCTTACATCCTACTTCTATTTCACATTTTACTCTCATTATCTGTGTGTTCTGAAGCTCTTACTAGTATTATTGATCCCAAATGTAAATTGTCTGATTTGCCTGATTATCAGGCACAAATATGATAATGATTTGTAAACTGTGATGTCCAAACAAATAACTACTACAGAAACTACATAAATGATGATGCAAGACAAGTAGCATTGAAATGATGAAATTTGTGATATGAACAACAAAACATTGGGAGGTGATGAAAGGCAAGAGTGGTATGGATGTCTTTATAGAAATGTGATATTTGAATCGAGTCTTACAAGGCAAGTAGAATATGGATATCCAAGAAGAGAGGAGAGTTTATCCCAGCAGAAAGAAGAGCATAAGCAGAAGCAATCAGATAAGTCAGCAAGATAACTGATTGGATTACTTGAGAAACAAACTAACCCTACAGGAGAGATTTGTTAGGGGTAGCCATGGTAAGTGTGAACAGATATGGTAAGGAGATTTTTATGAAGGTTCTAGAATGTCAACTGGGGAAATTAGGACGTGTGAGCCTCAAGGAGGTGAGGTCTGTCTTTGGCAAAATAAATAAAAAGATGAAAATAGTATTTTAGGAAAACTAATCTGGGCATGTTTGTTGGATGGTTATCACTCTGCCCGCTCTGTCATTGTTACATCTCCCCTGAACAAAGGGAGATCAATTCATTACGTAAGTAGCAACATCCTGGACACATTTAGAAATGTCTAAAGACAATCAGAAGAGGGAATCAATAGGGCATTGAGACTGGTTTGATAGGGGATAAAAAACAAGAAGACCAAAAAGACATCGAGCCTTCCAGTCTAGGGAAATTGGAAAATGCCAATTATAAGAAGGTAGTAGGGCCCAAGAGAGGAAAAATAATGACAGAATTGGAGGCAAAAGTGAAACATACGGTGCAATGTCCCGTATATAGAAGACATGACTTTGGGACTCGACATCTTAACTGGAATGATATATTTGACTTTAGTTTTATTTATGTAAAGGTAATTGTAGAGGCTATGATGAGTTGATAAGTTTATTAAAAAGACAGATAAAATTTATATAAAAA
>NW_022633473.1:5274-5882 GCF_010015895.1 Lontra canadensis
AACTTCTCATATTTTACTTGAAAGCTATATTCATCTATCCATAGCATGATTCCCTTCTGGATTCCAAGATTACACAGCTGTGCTAACTGTCCCTGCTAGAAGTTAAGAAAAATGTCCCCACCTATATAATATGGCTTATTTATCAAACGTCATTCTGGGATTACCACAATGCCTGTTCCTCTCCCTCGTCTATCCCATCAAAAGAAGTAGTCCTGGCAAATAGAGCACTTCCAGGAATAACAATCATTTGAATTATAGTTCACTTCCTCTGTGTTTTAATTACATTAATGCTTTCTACCAATGCCAATTATACAATATCCACTGAATGCAGAACAATACATACATTTTGAAGAGTGAGGATGTGTGTCTGTGTGTGCGTGTGCGTGTGCGTGTGTGTGTGTATTTAATCACTGCTTCAAATAGCATATGATTTAATCATATAGAGGACACACATGAGCCACTTTCAACACATAAAACCAATAATAAATAGTAAGTAATTAAGCACATAGACATCCAAAAGTATCCACACTGAAATCACCCTTAGCAATGATGTACACTAACAGATATCCAACAGTAGAACTAAGGTTGTCTATTTTTAAATGATTCAT
>NW_022633474.1:0-2449 GCF_010015895.1 Lontra canadensis
TCAGAAAACTACAGAACACTTATGAAAGAAATTGAAGAAGACAAAAAGAATTGGAAAAACATTCCATGCTCATGGATTGGAACAAATGTTAAAATGTCTATGCTACCAAAAGCAATCTACAAATTTAACACAATCCCTATCAAAATACCACCTGTGTTTTTCACAGAACTAGAACAAACAATCCTAAAATGCATATGAAACCACAAAAGACCTTGAGTAGCCAAAGCACTCCTGAACAAGGAAAAGGAAAGCTTGAGCCATCATGATTCTAGATATCAAGCTATATTACAGAACTGTAGTCATCAAGACTGTATACTATTGGCACAAAAACAGATATGTTGATCAATGGAACAGAAGAGAAAACCCGGAAATGGATCCACAACTATGTGGTCAACTAAGCTTCAATAATGCAGGAAAGAATATCCAATGGATATTCAACATGGTTTGGAAAAACTGGATAACAACATGCAGAAGAATGAAACTGGAGCACTTTCTTATGCCATACATGAAAGTTAATTCAAAATGGTTGAAGGACTGAAATATGAAATAGGAAACCATCAAACCCCTGGAGAAGAACATAGGCAGGAACCTCTTCGATCTTGGCCAGAGCAGCTTCTTACTAGACACATCACCAGAGGCAAGGTAAACAAAACCAAAAGTGAACTGTTGGGATTTCATCAAGATAAAAAGCTTGTGCACAGTGAAAGAAACTATGAAACTAAAAGGCAGCCTATGGAATGGGAGAAGATATTTGCAAATTGCATATCTGATAAAGGGTTAGTATCCAAAATCTATAAGGAATTTACCAAACTCAACACCCAGAAAACAAATAATCCAGCTAAGAAATGGGAGGAAGATATGAATAGACACCTTTACAGAGACATCTGGATGGCTAACAGACATATGAAAAGATATTCAACATCATTCACCATCAGAGAAATGCAAATCAAAACCACAATGAGATACCACCTCATACCTGCCAGAATAGCTAAAATTAACAACGGACAAAATAACAGGTGTTGGCAAGGATGTGGAGAAAGGGGAACCCCCTTGCACTTTTGGTGGGAATGAAAACTGGTGCAGCTACTCTGGAAAACAGTATGGAGTTTCCTCAGAAAGTTAAAAATAGAACTACCCTATGATCCAGCAATTGTACTATTTGTTATTTACCCAAAGGATACAAAACTACAGATTCAAAGAGGTATAGTTCCCCTGATGTTTATAGCAGCTTTATCAACAATAGGCAAACTATGGAAAGAACCCTAATGTCCATTGCCTGATGAATGGATAGAGAAGATGTAGTATATATGTACAATGGAATATTACTCAGTCATTAAAAAGAATAAAATCTTACCTTTTGCACAGATGTGGATGGAACTAGAGTATATTATGCTAAGCCAAATAAGTCAGTCAGAAAAAGACAAATACCATATGATTTCACTCATATGTGGAATTTAGGAAACAAAACAGATGAACATAGGGGAGGGGAAAGAAGAGAGGGAACCAACCCATTAGAGACTCTTTTTTTTTTTTTATTAAGGATTTTATTTCTTTCTTTGAGAGAGACACACAACATGAGCAGTGGGGAGGAGGCAGAGGGATAAGGAGAAGTAGGCTCCCCGCTGGGCAGGGAGCCCAATGTGGGACTCCATCCCAGGAACCTGAGATCATGACTGGAGCTGAAGGCAGGTGCTTAACTGACTGAGCCACCCAGGTGCACCTCAAATCATAAGAGACTCTTAACTATAGAGAACAAATACAGTGGTGATGGAGGGAGGTGCGTAGGGGATGGGCTAGATGGATGGTGGGTATTGAAGAGAGCACTTGTTGTGATGAGCACTGGGTGTTGTATGTAAGTGATAAATCACTGAATTCTACTCCTGAAATCAATATTGCACTGCATGTTAACTGACTAGAATTCAAACAAAAACTCTAAAAAAAAAAAATAAAATGTGCAGTGTGACGGGTTGATATATGTATACATTGTGAAAGGATTCTTACAATCTAGTTAATTAATGCATTCTACCCCCCCACATATTTATTTATTTAGTGAGAACAGTTGTTTTAGTTTCTTAGCAAATTTCAATTATACAACACAGAATTATCAACTATAGCCACCATGTTACACATTAGATCTTCAAACCATATTCGTTATAACTAAAAGCTTATGTCCTTCTCTCAACCTCTACACATTTTCCCCACTCTCCAGCCTCTGCAACAACCATTCTGCTCTGATTCTATGAGTTCAACTTAAAAAAAATATACTTTTGTAGATTCCACATATACAAGGTATCATGCAGTATTTATCTTTCTCTTGCTTGCTTTATTTAGCATAATGCCTTCCGAGTCTATTCATGTTCTTGCAAATGGTAGGATTTCCTTACTTCAAAGGCTAATTTCCATATATATATATATATATATATATATATATATATATATATATATATAT
>NW_022633474.1:2459-5879 GCF_010015895.1 Lontra canadensis
TACTTTAACCATTCATCCATCAATGAAAACGGGCTTTTTCCTGTACCTTGGCTGTTGTGGATACTGCTGTGAACATAAGTGAATAGATATCTTTTTGAGATAATTTAATTTTCTTTGGATACGTATACCAGAAGTGAGACTCATGGATCCTATGGTAATTCTATTTTTAATTTCTTGAGGAACCTCCATACGGTTTTCAGTGGTAGCTGTACCAGTTTATATTCCCACCAAGTGTATATTAGGGTTCCTTTCCTCCACATTCTCAGCAGCATTTGGTACCTCTTGGGTTTTTTTTTTTTTTCCTTTGGTACTAGACATTCTAACGAGTATAAAGTTATTTCTCACTATAGTTTTGATTTTGTTGCTCTGGTGATTAGTGATGTTGAGCACATTTTCATGTATGTGTTTTTATCTTGGAAAAATGTTCAGGTCTTTTGACCATATTTCAATTAGGTTATCTAGCTATCTATTGAATTGCATGAGTTCCTTGCATATTTTAGATATTAACGACTTATTGATTATGGTTTGGAAATATGTTTTACCCATTTCATAGGTTGTCTTTAAAAAAAAATGTAATCACCCAGTGCTCATCATAAGGGCCCTCTTAAATTCCCATCACCTATTTCACCCATCTCCCCACCGACCTCCCCTCTGGTAACCATCAGTTTCTTTTCTCAAGTTAAGAGTCTGTTTCTTGGTTTGTCTGTCTCTCTTTTTTTCCCCTCTTTGTTCATTTGTTTTGTTTCTTAAGTCCAAATATGAGTAAAATCATATGGTATTTGTCTTTCTCTGACTGACTTATTTCACTTAGCTTTACATTCTCTAGTTTTTTTTTTTTGTTTGTTTTGTTTTGTTTTGTTTTACATATAATGTATTATTTGCTTCAGGGGTACAGGTCTGTGAATCATCTGTCTTACGTAATTCACAGCACTCACCATAGCACATACCCTCCCCAATGTCCATAACCAAGCTACCCTATCCCTCCCTTCCACCCCCCAGCAACCCTCAGTTTGTTTCCTGAGATTAAGAGTCTCTTATGGTTTGTCTCCCTCCCAATCCCACCTTGTTTCTTTTTTCCCTCCCTAGCCCCCATGACCCCCTGCCCTGCCTCTCAACTTCTTCATATCAGGGAGATCATATGATCATTGTCTTTCTCTGATTGACTTAATTCTCTCAGAATAATACCCTCTGGTTCCATCCACATCATCACAAAAGGCAAGATTTCATTTCTTTTGATGGCTGCATAGTATTCATATATATATATACCACATCTTCTTTATACATTCATCTGTTGATGGACATCTAGGTTCTTTCCATCATTTGGCTATTGTAGACATTGCTGCTATAAACATTCAGATGCACGTGCCCTTCTGATCACTACATTTGTATCTTTAGGGTAAATACCTAGTACTGTGATTGCTCGGTCATAGGGTAGCTCTATTTTCCACTTTTTGAGGAACCTCTATGTTGTTTTCCATAGTGTTTGCATCAGCTGTAATTCCCAACAACAGTGTAGGAGGGTTCCCCTTTCTCCACATCCTCGTCACATCTGTCATTTTCTGACTTTTTAATTTTAGCCATTCTGACTGGTGTGAGGTTTTGATTTGTATTTTCCTGATGTTGAGTGATTTAAAAAAAAAAAGGAATTGATAAGATAAGTTGGTTGAAAAAAAAAAGAGGAAAGAATGTGAGCAGGCTGGAACTAAAACAAAGCCATGGACTAGATTTAAGGTATATTTTGATCTGTTAGAAGAAACTGTATCCCAGAAAAAAGAAAAGCCTATATATATACAAAAAGTAAGGTTAAATACATGAAGGGATAGAATATAACAATGAAAATTAAAAAAGATTTTTAAAAAAGGTATTGATAAGATAAAATAGTTTAAAAAGTTTAAAGTAGGAAAGAGGAAAAATTTTAAAAACCAAATAAGAAGAAAATAAAATTAAAAATATTTAACTTTGAAAGACTAAAGAATCATGGGGGAAAAGCCATGAATTCTATGTGTTGCGTACCCCTACCTCTGGAGTTCTGCAGTTCTCACTGCTCTGTTAACGTGGTCTTGGCTGGATGTTCTTGCTGATCTTCTCGGGGAGGGGCCTGTAGCCGTGATTCTCAAATGTCTTTGCCCCAGCCGGAATTGCACTGCCTTTGCCAGGGGCCAGGCTAACTAATCTGCATAGTTTTGGTCTCGGGAGATTTTGTTCCCTGAATACTTTCTGTAGAGCTTTGGAGGACGGGAACAATGATGCCCGTCTCCCAATCTCTGGCTGGAGGAGCCAAGAGCTCAGGGCCCCACTTCTCAGTGCGCCCTGAGAGAAAAGCAGTCAATCTCTCACGTCTCCCTGGTCTCAGGCCGCACTTTAAGTTCACCCAGCCTGTGTCTGAGCATTTCTATCTCTGAAGCAGGACTGTGTTTGGAGTCTTCAATCCCAGGACATTGTTACCATGCTGTTCCTCCCAGAAGACGAAGGTGTGTCTCCCCGGATCAGCCATTTGTGGGGTCCCTGCTCTTTGAGATCATAGTTTAAGGTAACCCCGAGCTGAGAGCCCCCTCCTCAGCTCCATCTCTGCTGCCAGCTTCCCTGCTCCAATACCTGGGAGCTCTGCCACACTCAGACACCCCTGGTCTTGCTGTGACCACACTGTTCCTGCGAAGGCTCTAACCCCTGCTTAGCCTCTGGAGTGAGGTCCCTCAGTGGAGCCGACTTCTAAAAGTTCTGATTTTGTGCTCTGTTGCTCCACCGCTTGCTGGGAGCCGGCCCCTCCCCCCACAGTCTATCTTCCTGTATATTGCCTCGGATTCACTTCTCCATACATCCTACCTTCCAGAAAGTTGTTGCTCTTCTGTTCCTAGAATTGCTGCTCTTCTCTTTGATCTCCTGTTGAGTTTGTAGATGTTCAGAATGGTTTGATAACTATCTAGCTGAACTCCTGGGACCCGATGATATTTAGGTCTCCTCCTCCTCTGCCATCTTGCTCCTTCTCCCTCTATACATCCTTATACTATCTAGTTTTAACCATGTTTGTTCTTTTTTTTAATGGCTGAAAAATATTCCATTTTATATATACCACATCTTCTTTATCTATTCATCTATCAATGGTCACTTGGGTAGCTTCCATATCTTGGCTATTGTTAAATAATTCTGCAGTAAATATAGGGGTGCATGGATCCCTTTGAATTAGTGTTTTTGTAATCTTTGGTTAAAAACTCAGTAGTGCAAAAACAAAAACAAGAACAACCCCCCCCCCCACACACAAGAAAAAAACCCCAGTAGTGCAATTACTATATTGTAGGGTATTTCTATTTTTAACTTTTTGAGGAACCTCCATAGTGTTTTCCACAGTGACTGTACCAGTTTGCATTCCCACCATCAATATTGCAAGAGTTCCTTTTTTTCCACATCCTCACCACTCCTGAT
>NW_022633475.1:0-5866 GCF_010015895.1 Lontra canadensis
GCAAGAAGAGTCCAGTAGGGTGGCTCCGGAGTCCCCAATCTGGAGGGTTTGCTTTCCGGGCCTCAAGGGATGGAATTATGAAAACCCAAGCTAGGTGTATGGTTAGGGTATAGGACATAGATCCGAAACCTTCTGATGCTGAGGCAATCTCCCCAGAATATGAAGTTAGGGCGAGTGTCAGACATTCGCTCAGACCAGAGTAGAATTTGTGACTATTCGGGATGCCAAATCTGTGCGTGCCCTCCACGGGCCATGGAAGATTCTCCTGCTCTAGGGTTTTATACAGCTCCTAATAGTATGGATTCATTCTCGAAGAGATTTCGGGGCCTGTTGTATACCTCAAGGGTCCCCATATGGAGGGATTTGAGAGCAGGACTCTGGGAATGGATGCCTGAAAACCAAACCTATCTTTAGCATTAGGGACTAGAGGCATGGCAGGTCCAATCTGTTGAGTATGGGGCCAGGTACATGAGTGGCTGACTGGAGGTTGGGTCTCAGGCCAGGGACAGACGTGTATTAGTGTTCAGGTTTGGGTTTCGTCAATGAGGTTGCCTTCCTTTCCCTCAGAATGATACCAAAGTATCAAAGCCCTAATTTCAGATCCCAAGGAGCTCGCCTCAGGGTATGCAGATCGGGCCTGCCATACCCTTGACACTAGCCCTATCCCAAGTTTGTGTTTTCAGACAGGACTGTGCCTGGCCTGCCGAAGAAAACTGTGCCCTATACAGTTGCCAAACCCCTCCAGATTAGGAGAAATCTGCAAGACCCCCGAGGACACCCCAATTTCTTACAATGCCCTGGACCAAAATGCCCAGTCTGACACACCCTGAGCACCTACCTCCAGTCAGACACCCAGGTAGATGGCCCCACAGAGAGAAGATTGAACCTCACGTGCCCCTAGGCTCTCATCTCTACCCTAGCTTAGGTTTCCAGCCATCTGTCTCCGGAGGCCTGGTCACAGAAACGAACAAAGGAGAATCCCCTGAGCCACAGAAAACCTCCTGTCCCCAGAAGGAAACATTGCTAATTGGAGCTGTGTAAAACCCTCAGTTTAGGAGAATCCTGAAGGGCCCCAGAGTCACCACCACATTTGAACTAACCCAAGCTACTGTTTTTAGACTTTTGTCCACACACTCTAGAAGGGAAGCCCTCCAGATGGGCATTCTGGAGTCTCAACGCAGCACTCTGCCTGCGCACCAAAAGAAAAAAAAAAATTGCCCAATGGGGCTGCCCAGAAACCCCTAGTGAGGATCAACATGCACAGACTCGACCACTGCCAAATTTCCTTGGCAGCCCAGTGCAGTAATGCTCTGTCTGACACAGCCTGAGCCCAGACCTCCCTCCAGACACCCAGACGCCTGGATGCATATCAAGCAGATTGGACCCTCGATGGCCCTAGGCTGTCATCACTTCCCAAACTGAGTTTTCAGACATCAGAACCTAGACCTTATCTCAAATCACTGGAACTGGAAGAACCTGATGCACCAAACAGAACTCCTCCTTCCCCATGGCAAGAAATATTGCTGTTGGGATGCTGAAAGGTGTCAAAGTTAAACACTCAGAGTAGGAAAAACCTGCATGGCCCTTGAGGCCATGATCATACTTGAAGGTCGCCTTGGGCACAAACAGAAATTGTGACACTCAGCATGAGCCCCGTGTTCAAATAAGACATCTCAGTGGCTGCACCCACGGCATATCGGTCTTGTCAAGCCCCTTGACCCCAATCCTAACCAAAGCTCGGGTTTTCCAGTCACCCGTGCCCAGGCCTCTGCTCTGGAATCCCTCTTGTTGAGGGACACCTGAGACAGAAAACAGGCCTCTCCTAGCCAACAGAGTGACCGAAACTATTGGGTTCTGGGCAAAAATCTGCAGTGAGGGAGAATCGTCCAGGGACAATGAGGCACCCCTCTATTCCCAGGCCATCCTTGACACAAAATCCAGAGAGAAAAGCCAGAGCGACAGCCTCACATTCGTCCTTATGTAATATCCCAAGGAGCTCCCCTCACGGTCTGTAGATAGGGCCTGCCATACCCTTGGCCCCAAACCTAAGCTGAGTTTGTGTTTTCAGACTTCTGTCCACACAGCCCCGGCCCACACATGCTCCAGGCTTAGGCCCCTTGAGCCACACCAAAGGAGGGTGACTGCCCTTTCCAAGGAAATTTTGCCCATTCTATTGGTCACAACCCTACAGATAAGGAGAAACCTCCAAGGCCCCCGAGGACATCCCAATCATATATGTCGCCCTGGACAAACGGGGGTATTGTGAAACAAGCTTAGCAACTACCTCCATTCAGACATACAGACAGATGTCCATAGATAAGAAAATTAAAAAGGAAAGGCCCCTAGGCCTTAATCTGAACCCAAGCTTTGATTTCCAGGAGTCTCTCCACAGAGGCCTGGTTTCGAAGACCAGCAAATGGGGATTTCCTGAGGCACCAAATGGAACACCTCTTGTCACACGAGGGAAGCTTGCACTATGGACCTGTGTCAAACCCTCTAGATAGGGGAATCCTGCAGGAGGGCTGAGCCACAGCCAAGGTCCACAGTCTCCATGGACACAAACCCACATTATGAAACATCCTCAGGAGAGTCCATTTCAACTCAGCTCCCTGGTGTGTTCACCTGGAGCCAGAAGATTGAAACTGCCTTGTCTCTAGGAGCCAAGGGAATGCCAGGTGGGATATCCAGGCCAACATCCTTAAACCTTGCTATCGAGTCATTCAGTATGGGGTATCCTGGATCCAACCAACAAGACTTGACTGTCCCACAAAAGGAAATTTGCAGTTGGGAGCAGCTCAAAACCACCAGCACAGGAAAACTTCTAGGGCCTCATGAACGATCCCCATTCAAGAAGGAACAATAATGGACACAAACTCCAGGCTCAGCGAAAGTCTAATCCTCCCCTGACTTCAGATGCATGAGATCTCGATTCAGCGTCTCCAATGAGAATGTGAAGTGGCGTTTCCAGTCATCCATGCTTAGACCCCTGCTCTCGAGTCTTTCCGTATGGGGCATCCTGGATCCATCCAATACGACGTGACAGTCCAGCAGAAGGAAACCTTGAGGTTTGGAGCAGCTCAGAACTCCCGGTGTAGGAAAACATCCCTGGCCTCATGATGTCCCCAACTCCTTCAGGAAGGGGCCCTCATGGACACAAACTCCAGCCTGAGGCAACGTCTGATACTCGCCCTGACCACAGATGAAGCAGAACTCGATTCAGCCTCTGCAGAGTGGGCCTGCCATGTCCTTGGCACTACACCTAACCTTAGCTTGTGTTTACAGACTTCCTTCCTCACATTCCTGGCAAACAAGCCCTCCAGATTGAGAATTCTGGAACCACAACGCAGCCCTCTGCCTTCCCACAAGAAGAAAAACGGTTCCCTATGGGGCGGCCCAGAAACCCCAAATGAGGATCAACCTGCTTGGCCTTCGACCACACCCCAATTGGATAGGCTGCCCAGGGCACTCATGCTCTGTCTGACACAGCCTGAGGCCAGACAACCCGACAGACAAGGAGATAGCGGGCCACAAACCCAGCACATCAGACACGCCATGGCCTTGGGCCGTCATCTCTTCCCAACCTGGGTTTTCAGACATCTGAACCTAGACATTGTATCCAATCCCTGCACAGGTGGGTACCTGAAGCACAAATCACAACTCCTCCTTCCCCATGGCATTCAAGCTTGCTGCTGGCATGGAGTCACACCTTCAGGGTAGGAGAAACCTATGTGGCCCATGAGGCCACGCCCAAACTTGAGTGCCACCTTGGGCACAAGCTCGCATTGTGACCCTCTGCGTGAGCCCCATGTTCAGGTAAGACCTCTCGGGGCCTGGACCCAGAGCCGGCATATGGAGCTTGCCACGCCCCTATGCTCCCAATCCTCACCAAAGGTCAAGTTTCCCAGTTGCCCGTACTCAGGGCTCTATTCTGGAATCCCTCTCTTGGAGAGCCACCTGAGCCAGACAACAGGACTCCACCCTTCCCACAAAATGACCCCGAACTCTTGGGAGCTGGGCCAAATCCCCACAGACAGAGACTCATCCATAGCCCATGAGGGCACCCCTACATTCCACGACTATCCTGGACACAACATTCAGAGACAAAGCCTGAGTGAACAACTCCCACTCGCCCTTCTTTCATAACCTGAGAAGCTCCCTTCACGGTCTGTAGATCCGACCTGCCATACCCTCGGCGACCAACCTAAGCCGAGATTGTGTTTTCAGACTTCCGTCCTCACAGGCCTGGCCCACACACCCTGCAGGCTGGGGCCTCTGGAGCCACACCACAGGACTGTTCCTGTCCTCTCCAGGGAAATTATGCCCAATCCATTGGCCACAACCCTACAGATTATGAGAAACCTCCAAGGTCCCTGAGGCCATCCCAACAGTGGAGGCCGCCCTGGACTAAGAGGGGCACTCTGACACAAGCTGAGCATCTATCTCCACTTTGACTCTCAGACAGTCTCCCTAGAGACAGGAGATTGAAACGGACAGGCCATTAGGCCCTAATCTGAAGCCTAGCTTTGGTTTCCAGGCGTCTCCCCTCAGAGGACTGGTTTCGAAGACCAGCGTATGGGCCTTTTCTGAGGCACCAAACAGAACCTCTCTCGTCTCCACATGGGGAGCTTTCTTGTTGGAGCTGTGTCCAACCCTTCAGGTAGGAGCATTCTGCAGGGCCCCTGAGCCACCTTTTGTTTGTCTGTTTTGTTTGTATACTTCATAAATTTTACCTGGAGGCCCATTTGTGATGAACCTTCTCTTTTAACTTCCCTTTTTTCCTGTCTCTCTCTTTCTTTAGTTTTCTTTTTCTTTTCTTTTTTCTCTCGTTTAGGTGGGGAATCCTGATTGCTCAGAAGTGTTCCAGGGTGCACCTTGACTGCACCACGGTCAATACATTCAGCTATATCTGTTCAGGCATCTCTCACCAAAATGACTAGGAGGAAGAATGCCCAACAGAAGAAAAATTCAGAGGATGGACTTTCTGCAACAGAGCTAATGGCTATCAACATAGACAATATGTCAGAAGGAGAATTCAGGCTAACAATTTCCAGGCAATAGCTAGGTTGGAGAAAGCCATGGATGACCAAACGGAATTGATTAGGGCCAAACTGAAAGCGACCAGAGATGATGTTCACAATTTTAGGGCAGAGCTGAAAGTTACCCGGGATGAGGTTCACAATGCTCTCAATGAGTTCCAATCTAATCTAAATTCTCTAAAAGCTAGGGTAACTGAGACAGAAGATAGAATTAGTGATCTGGAGGACAAAGAGATAGAGAGAAAGAATCAGGAGGAAGCCTGGAACAAACAGCTTAGAAGCCACGAAAACAGAATCAGGGAAATAAATGATGCCATGAAACGTTCCAATGTCAGAATTATTGGAATCTCTGAAGGGGAGGATAAAGAAAGAAGTCTCGAAGATAGTGGAACAAGTTCTTCAGAAAAATTTTCCCAGTCTTGTGAATGGAACCAGCGTTCATGTACTAGAGGCCGAACGGTCTCCACCCAAGATTATAGATTCCAAAAAAACATCAAGGCACCTGATAGTCAAATTGAGGAATCATAATTGTAGATATAATCTCTTGAAAGCCGCTAGGACAAAGAGACTCCTTACTTACAGAGGAAAGCCCATCAGAATAACGGCAGACCTGTCCACAGAGACTGGGCAAGCCAGAAAGGGCTGGCAAGATATATTCAGGGCACTAAATGAGATGAACATGCTGCCAAGAATACTTTATCCACCAAGACTGACATCCGAAATGGATGGAGAGATAAAGAGTTTCCAAGACCGGCAAGGCTTAAAAGACTATGCAACCACCAAGCCAACACTGCAGGAAATATTAAGGGGGGTTCTATAAAAGAGAAAAA
>NW_022633476.1:0-5860 GCF_010015895.1 Lontra canadensis
CTAATCACTGGAGGTGATTGATGGAGCTTAGGTCCATGTCCTCACCTTGAGCAAACGGGGGCAGAGCACCTTCATGAATAGTACAAGGAAGACATTATCCAAGAAAGGAACAACAATTCTAAAAACAAAAGAAGAAAAATGCTGGAGTGCTGAGTGGGCAACAAGAAGGACAAGAAGAAAACTCTATCTCTCTGCAGTGGATGTGTGGAGTAGAGTATGGATCCAGGGTGAAGGGAAAGGAGTTTTGAAAGATGTAGGCCTTGGATATGCTTCTGTGGGTTGAAACCATACACATATGTGGGACTGTGGAGGGGCTGGGAATGAAGGAGCATCTGCCCTCCTAGCCTGGAGGGGTGAGGGGCTGTCTTGATGACAAGACAGACACTGGGCTTGAGCCAGAGCAGTTCAAGTGGGAAAATAAAGGGTAACTTCTCCTTGAAGCAATGTCTGGGGCTCAGGTCTTGGTAGAGACTGAGGCTCTAGTTGGCCAGGTAAGGGTACCCAAATCTATGTATCAATGCAGTTCCATTAAAAGGTTCTCTCCAGTACAGAAGATGGAGGTCAGAAGGGAAGGTCTGCAGTGCTTTGGAGAAAGCCTATTGCTTCACCCTGACTGGTCCCTCTTGCTCAGTCCCCTGGCTCCACGCTCTGGGAAGGGCACAGTCTGCTCAGCCACCACATGTCCAGCAAAGAACTAGTCCTTGGCCATCTTCATGCTCTTGGGCGCCTCGACCCTCTCCAAGCCTGTCCTGCCAGCAGTTGTCTTGCAAGGGGAGAAAAGGGAAGGAAAGTCTGCTTTCCAGTTAACGCCAGGGAATTCAGTAAGGTCCTAACTTGGTTCCCAATAACTTGCAGGTCTATTTGACCTCCTACTCCGACTTCCACAATTAATAAAAAGAGCAAGGACAACGCCAGCAACGCACGTTCGAACTTTCCAGATAAAGCCAAAGTTCTTGGGGGGATCAGTGAGATTCAACCCAAACGCGGCAGCGCTGCGGAATGAGCCAGCAGCGGCAACGGAGTCCGCCCGGTCTACAGCCCTGCTCCCCGCGCTCGGATCCCGCCCCTTCTCCTTCCTATCTCTTTTCCTCCCCCTGTCTCTGCTTTTCCGTTTCTCTCCTCCAGCCTTTGGGCTCTCACTCCCTTGCTTTTCAGACCCTCAAAGCGAGCCCTTGGAGAACAATCGTATTTTACATTCCTTTGTAAACGGGCGGAGGTTCCAGAACTAGGAGAGATGTGGCAGTGGACATTTTCACTAGCTATGAGGTCCTTCAGAATTGTAACCAAATTTTTCTACCGAGCAGAAGAGAACGAGCGTGTTTCCATCAGGTCCAGTCGTAAGGCGTCTTCTCCGTGGAACAAAGTCGCCCCAGGAGCGAGGGGAACCCTACGGGTCAGGACTCGCAGCTGCCCTGGCTCGTGTTACCTTCGCCCCTGGAGGAGTCCAGAGGGCGGCAGCAGGTGAGGCCCAGAGAATCCCCAGCCAGAATCTCTCATTTCCCGCGCTTTAGGGTTGACTGACCAGACAGACGCCCCACGCTCCAGTACAAAGTTTAGGACAACTGCGACCCCTACTGGCCTGAACAGACACTCGGGATTCTTCTGAGAGGGGCGGGAAAGGATCCGAGGAAAAGAAAAGGAAAGACGCCCACCGTCGGGCTGGAACCCAGGACCCTAGAAACTGCATTCTCACTTCCGCAGCGCGGAGGTAAACAACGCAGTTTCACATCGCCATCGTTTCCTACTGTGCAGGCGAGTGGGTGCAACGACAGGACGCGCGGCGGGAGCCCCTTGCCGTGCAGCCGCCGGGTTTTACCCGAGGCCCGAGGGGTCCCCGACGAGAGGTGGCGCTGGCCCGGTGCCCCCTCTGTGGCCGCAGTGTCCGTGGCGCGGGGCTGCGGGCGGCACTCTGAGACGCGGGCTTCCGGGTCCCTGGTTCCTGAGGAGGAGACGGAGGAGCGAGAGGGGGGGGGCGGGGGGGGGCCCGGGGGGGGGGGGGGGGGGGAAACACGGCGCGATGTCCCCGGAGTTTCCCTCCCGGGATGGGGGAGGGGACATCGGGAGGGGGAAAGCACGTGTGACTCGCTGGGTATGGGAGAGAAAAGTAAAAGGGGGCGGTGGCTCGACCTAAAGGGCAAGGTTCCACCGAGACTCGAACTCGGATCGCTGGATTCAGAGTCCAGAGTGCTCACCATTACACCATGGAACCGCCAGGGGCGCAGCGCACCGCGCTGACTCTCCCAGGTCAGTGCAGGCAGCCTCTCCTCCCGCCGGCGTTCCTGGGACGCGCCTCCTACGGGGGTCTTCTTCCTCCGCCTCAGGGGTCGGAGCTGGGCTCCTGGACCCGCGAGGAGTCTCTTGGGCTCACGTTCTCCCTGCCGCTCCGGGGGCTTGCCTGTCGGGGTCGAGATCAAGTTCGTTTGGGGGTTAGCGACAGGGACGGGCTTCGTATGACTCCTCCAGGTGCACCTGCTTTGCCTGGATCACTAGTTTCCTGCCCTGAGGTTAAAAAAAACAAAAACAAAAAAACAAAAAACAAACACACAAAAACCACAAAACAAACAATAACAATTGTTCCTTTCCTTTCCTTTGCACATGTCCTCTTCCCACTGTCCGGAAGCTCCGGTGATCCACAGAAAGGGACCAGGGACTTGCCGAAATTCTAGTCCCTCCCGTTCCATTCCTGATCCTATTTCCTTCCCGTCATTCTTGCTGTCTTCCTCACCACGCATTTTCTCTAGCTGAGCGGGGCCTTCAGTGGGTTTAGGACCATCCTGGGGTTGGGGCGACTCCATAGTAAAGAACCGGGCTCAGCGCAGCTCAAGGCTGGCTGGTCACCTCCCGCCAAATTGAACCTGGAGCACGGTTCTCCGCTACGCGTGTTGGGAAATGCGCTGCGTCCCTATCGCCCTCTCGTGGCCACTCCGGGTACAGCTCAAAGAGCCCCAGGGAGAGCCGGAAGCCGTAGGAGCCAAAGATGCCAGAAAATCAATGAACGCTGCGCCAGGTTCAGGACCTGGAAATTAAAAGTCCGACAAACCACCGACTAAAATAGATTCATGGGAAATGAATAAGATACGCTCCTGTCTCCTAGCTACAAGCCCGGTATGGAAAGGCGATTAAGATAGTGTTTTGGGACTCAGACTAGATAGTTCCCCAAATGTGAACCTGGGGATCATAGCCAGGCAGAAGGCTGAGTCCTAAAACCCCCAGCCTTCTGCAGCCAACTCTCTACTTTTTAAGTTTCCGGTGACCCAGAGATAGCCAAAGCTCTCCTGCCACCATGTTTGCACACCCCAACATCTATCTGAGCACTCCGAGGTTCCTAACTCTTGAGCAGCCAGCTGGGCAAGGCAGGTGAGGCGGGGAGGTCTTGTGAGAAAGGTGGGAAAAGGTTTCGCCCCTTAGACTGAATGAAGTATGCTAGTCAGTTCCGGGAGAAATTATCAGTGAGCCAGAGCTGTGGTTTCTATCCTGCTAACAGTGGTTACTTAAACCAGTGGAAATTAGTGTGGAAGAGAGGAATTTCCCCCTATGGATTCTTTCATCATGTAATTTACAAAGAGAACACATCAATGTGATCTTTGGGTTAAAAAAAAAAAAAGGATGAAAATAAAATGAGAGAAAGATACATCAGATGCCAGTGTGGAGGCACTTTAATTGGGGAGGGGGAAAGGAGAGCTTCTTTGGGGAGAGAACTCTGAGTAGGCACCAGAGTTCTGAGAAGATCCTAGGGGATAAAGCTGGAGCTTCACTCTAGCCAGTTGGGGCAGAGGGAAAAGGTTGGCAGTTGGACTGAGCAGCATTCACCTACAGGTGGGTTATCTGGGCATCTATTCCCAGCCCCTTACAGTCTAGGGGCACCTGGGTGGTTCAGTTGGTTGAGTGTCTGACTTGGTTTTGGCTCAGGTCATGCTCTCATGGGTCATGATCTCAAGGGCCCTGTGAGGAGCCCCGTGTCAGGCTCTGCTCTTAGCTGGCAGCCTGACTGAGGATTCTCTCCCTCTGCCCTTCCCTCTACTCACTCTTTCTCTCTCTCAAAAAAATGCATAAATCTTTAAAAAAGAAAAAAGAATATTGGGTGCAGTCTGTCACTGAGGTTCTTGATGTTTCTTTCAGAAGTCTCAATTTCTAGTTTGTAGAAGGGCATTGTGTAAGTGAAAAAGCAGAATCACTGTGTAGGATAAGACTGAATGGCTCTGGATAATTCTCCCTTATAACCAACCTCAGCATGGTCATGAAATATACACAAAAGAGGGGCACCTGTGTGACTCAGTTAAGTGTCTGACTCTTGGTTTCGCCTCAGGTTATAATCTCAGAGTTGAGAGATCAGCCCCTCTAGGACCTCTGCTCAACAGGGAGTCAGCTGGAGATTTTCTCTCTTCCCTGCCCCCTGCCGTGCATGTGCTCTTTCTCTCTCTCAAAATAAAGAAATAAGTCTTAAAAAAAAAAAAAAAAAGATAAGATTAAAGTAAGAAATAGAGACTCCTGGATGGCTCAGTATGTTAAGCATCCGCCTTCAGCTCAGATCATGATCCCTGGGTCCTAGGATAGAGGTCCTTCTTTGGCTCCCTGCTCAACGGGGAGTCTGCAGTTAAGCCAGTAAGTTATGTCATCCTTGCTAACAGGCAGTTTGAAAGCATTCATCCTTGGGGTCACACAGATAAAACGGCATTAAGTGCTTTAGAGTCTCTCTCTTTCTACCCCTCTTCCCATCCTGTCTCTCTCATACCACACACACACAACTGCCTCATTAGCACAGATTTAGTATAATAAGTAGCACTAGCCATTTAGTAAGATACAGGCCAGTAAACTTAACTAAGCAGTTGTAAAATCTAATGAGCACTAGCTTTTGAAACTTTAAGAACTTGTGAGCCACAATGTTTCCAACACATCTTCAACTGTTTAAGGAGAGTACAGTTGACCCTTGAACAACATGATTTCAACTGCATGGGTCCACTTATGTGTGATTCTTTTTCAATACGTACAGGAATGTAAATGTATTTTCTCTTCCTTATGAGTTTCTTAATAACATTTTATTTTCTTTTGCTTATTTTATTGTAAGACTACAGTATATAATACACTTAACATACAAAATATGTGTTAATTGATTATGTACTGGTAAGACTTTCCAGTCAATAGTCAGCTATTAGAGGTTAAGCTTTGGGGAGTGAAAGGTTATCTGCAGATTTTTGACTGTGTGTCTGTTGGGGGAGAGGGGGTCAATGTCAATAGCCCCTGAGTTGTTCAAGGGTCAACTGTATTTGATTTCCTTCTTATTTCAACCTTCACACTGATCAACTCTGTTATTTGATTAGCTGCCCAATGAACATATTTCATGTCATTCTTCTTCATTTTATTCTTGCTTTGGGATCAGAAGCAATGTGGTTTGTGTACACTGAAGCCCAAACAAAGCCTTCATATTTTTGTGGAATACTTTAAATGCTTATGTAAAATCCCTGAAAGGTCAAGATTTTCAACTCTACCTTGGTATATTTAACTTCAATGTCCTGCTAACAACAGGGTAAATGTGTGGATTTGTCACCATGAGCTCCTCAAAACAAAAGGCTTCTTTGCATAGTTGTGTTCATTGATACACAGTTCTGCAAGTTCATGCCATGTGGGAGGCCACGGTAAGGCTTGAGACGAGAACCAAACCAGGCCCTGACTTGGGCCTCCTTTAAAGGCTGAATAGCCGAACAAAAGACTTAGGTCGATAAAGTCGAGTAGCACTGAGAAAGGGTCTGTGCTATGTGTTGCGCGCTCGCCTACGTGACTTCCCACACATTTGCTAGTCAGATAGAGATGATTTGGTCGGGGTCAGAAATTCTTGGCTGGTCCTTGCTGTCCTTGCACGGGC
>NW_022633477.1:0-5857 GCF_010015895.1 Lontra canadensis
CAGCATCCCTTCCTGATCAAAACTCTTCAAAGTGTAGGGATAGAGGGCACATACCTCAATATTATCAAAGCCATCTATGAAAAACCCATCGCAAATATCATTCTCAATGGAGAAAAACTGAAAGCTTTTCCGCTAAGGTCAGGAACACGGCAGGGATGTCCGTTATCACCACTGCTATTCAACATAGTACTAGAAGCCCTAGCCTCAGCAATCAGACAACAATAGGAAATTAAAGGCATCCAAATCGTCAAGAAGAAGTCAAACTATTACTCATTGCAGAAGATATGATACCATATGTGGGAAACCCAAAAGGCTCCACTCCAAATCTGCTAGAACTTGTACAGGAATTCAGTAAGGTGTCAGGATATAAAATCAATGCACAGAAATCAGTTGCATTTCTTTACACCAACAAGAAGACAGAAGAAAGACATTAAGGAGTCAATCCCACTTATAATTGCACCCAAAACCATAAGATACTTAGGAATAAACCTAACTAAAGAGGCAAAGAATCTATACTCAGAAAACTATAAAGTACTCATGAAAGAAATTGAGGAAGACACAAAGAAATGCAAAAATGTTCCATCCTCATGGAGTGGAAGAATAAATATTGTGAAAATGTCTATGCTACCCAAAGCAATCTACACATTTAATGCAATCCCTATCAAAATCCCATCCTTTTTTTTTTATTTCAAAAAATGGAACAAATAATCCTAAAATTTATATGGAACCAGAAAAGACCTCAAATAGGCAGAGGGATATTGAAAAAGAAAGCCAAAGTTGGTGGCATCACGATTCCAGACTTCAAGCTCTATTACAAAGCTGAAATCATCAAGACAGCATGGTACTGGCACAAAAACAGACATATAGATCAATGGAACAGAATAGAGAGCCCAGAAATAGACCCTCGACTCTATGGTCAACTAATCTTCAACAAAGCAGGAAGGAATGTCCAATGGAAAAAAGACAGCCTCTTCAACAAATGGTGCTGGGAACATTGGACAGACACATGCAGAAAAATGAAATTGGACCATTTCCTTACACCACACACGAAAATAGACTCAAAATGGATGAAGGACCTCAATGTGACACAGGCATCCATCAAAATCCTTGAGGAGAACACAGGCAGCAACCTCTTCGACCTCAGCCCCAGCTGTTCTTCCTAGGAACATCACCAAAGGCAAGGGAAGCAAGGGCAAAAATGAACTATTGGGAATTCATCAAGATCAAAAGCTTTTGCACAGCAAAGGAAACAGTTCACAAAACCAAAAGACAACTGACAGAATGGGAGAAGATATTTGCAAATGACAAATCAGATAAAGGGCTAGTATCCAAAATCTATAAAGAGCTTAGCAAACTCAACAACCAAAGAACAAATAATCCAGTCAAGAAATGGACAGAGGACATGAACAGACATTTCTGCAAAGAAGACATCCAGATGGCCAAGAGAAACATGAAAAAGTGCTCCACATCACTCGGCATCAGGGAAATACAAATCAAAACCACAGTGAGATACCACCTCACACCAGTCAGAATGGCTAAAATTAAGAAGTTAGGAAAGGACAGATGCTGGCGAGGATGTGGAGAAAGTGGAACCCCCTACACTGTTGGTGGAATGCAAGCTGGTGCAACCACTCTGGAAAACAGCATGGAGGTTCCTCAAAAAGCTGAAAATAGAGCTACCCTATGACCCAGCAATTGCACTACTGGGTATTTACCCTAAAGATACAAATGTAGTGATCCGAAGGGACACGTGTACCCGAATGTTTATAGCAGCAATGTCCACAATAGCAAAACTATGGAAAGAATCTGAACCTAGATGTCCATCAACAGACGAATGGATACAGAAGAGGTGGTGCATTTATACAATGGAATACTATACAGACATCAAAAGAAATGAAATCTTGCCTTTTGTGATGACGTGGATGGAACTACAGGGTATCATGCTTAGCGAAATAAGTCAATCAGAGAAAGACAGCTATCATATGATCTCCCTGATATGAGGAAGTGGAGATGCAATGTGGAGGGCATGGGGGGTAGGAAAAGAATAAATGAAAGAATATGGAATTGGGAGAGAGACCACCATAAGAGACTCTTAATCTCCCAAAACAAACTGAATGTTGCTAGGGGGAGATGGGGAGGGAGAGGGTGGTTGTGTTATGGACATTGGGGAGGGTATGTGCTATGGTGAGTGCTGTGAAATGTGTAAACCTGGGATTCACAGACCTGTACCCCTGGGGATAAAAATACATTATATGTTTATAAAAAATTAAAAAATTAATAAAAAATTAAATGAAATTTTTAAAGGGACTCAAATTTCCAGAGATAAAGGGAGATTAAAACTGGTTTATATATAAGGGTAGTATTGATTAGGTAAAGAGGATTACCTTGAAGCTTATATCTATATGTATATTAAAAAAATAGAAAAGAAAAAGAAAAACACAGGTATATGTATGAAGAAAGTTCAAGTTAAAAGGTTATTATGGAATATGTTGTATTAAACTTCTAGTTGTATTTGTAAGTGTGTTAAAAATTTTAAACAGAACTAGAATAGTGAGAATGCATTAAAAATTAAAGTTGTGTCTATGAAATATACAGGTTTTAGCTCAGTACCAGGAGCTTAATATATTGCTTTCCCCTGATATTGGGGTTTTACTGTTTTATGGGGACCCTGGGGTGGTTTTCTTTGTAAGGGCCTATTTAGCCAGAGCAATTCCATCCAGTTAAACAGTGATTTTGTTGTTTATGCAGTAAAACTTAAACTGACCCTGCCCCCGCTAGGGGAACTCACTTAAAAGCAAGTCCAGCAAACCACTAAAATATGGTCGACCAATCCCTGATAACAGAGCCCAAATACAAGGGCGGGTCAGGTTACGTGGAGATAAGAGAGCCTGAATGCAGGGATGAGTCTGGCCAGGTGGAGACATCAAATCAGTGGGGCGCACATACTGTCTCCCTAGCTACCAAGGAGTGTGGGCCCTGCCTTTTGGGGACTTTTGGGCGCCAATCCTGACCAAGGTGATAGGCTAGTTCAAATAGCTACTATGGGGTGAATTGTAATTCAATTGGCCACCCATGTGTGACCTAGCATGACTGTGCAACTTTCTCTGTGCGTTGCAATCTCATTGGTCACCTATGCGTGGCCAGGCTCAACAACATGGCCTTTGCTCTATATAAGTTAGTTAGTCTGTGAGGCTGGGAGGGGTCGCCTCTCTGTAAGAGGCGGCCCCAAATGGTCAGTTTGATTCTCGATGCTTGGTGCAAATTAAAACTTTCCTTGACTTTGCTTTGTATCAGTCTTGTTCCTTTGATTATGAAACCATCAGTCCTCTCATTCTTTTGGCTGGTCTCTGGGGGTGGGGCCTGCTGCCTTGTTTTTCAGGCAATCTTGCTTGGGTTGAGTCCTCCTGCCCCCTATCAAGGGTCTGGACTCTGTGGAAACTTGCTTTTCAGGCTTTTATTCTCTGAGGTTTTTTTTTTTTTAATATAATTTTATTTTTTATAAACATATATATATATATTTTTCCCCCCCAGGGGTACAGGTCTGTGAATCTCCACGTTTACAAACTTCACAGCACTCACCATAGCACATACCCTACCCAATGTCCATAACCCCCCCTCTCCCAACCCCCCTCTGCCCAGCAATCCTCAGTTTGTTTTGTGAGATTAAGAGTCACTTATGGTTTGTCTCCCTCCCAATCCCAACTTGTTTCATTTACTCTTTTCCTACCACATTAACCCCCCATGTTGCATATCCTCTCCCTCATATCAGGGAGATCATATGATAGTTGTCTTTCTCTGATTGACTTATTTCGCTAAGCATGATACCCTCTAGTTCCATCCACGTTGTCGCAAATGGCAAGATTTCATTTCTTTTGATGGCTGCATAGTATTCCATTGTATATATATACCACCTCTTCTTTATCCATTCGTCTGTTGATGGACATCTAGGTTCTTTCTATAGTTTGGCTATTGTAGACATTGCTGCTATAAACATTCGGGTGCACGTGCCCCTTCGGATCACTACGTTTGTATCTTTCAGGTAAATACCCAGCAGTGCAATTGCTGGGTCATAGGGTAGTTCTATTTTCAACATTTTGAGGAACCTCCATGCTGTTTTCCAGAGTGGTTGCACCAGCTTGCATTCCCACCAACAGTGTAGGAGGGTTCCCCTTTCTCCGCATCCTCGCCAGCATCTGTCATTTCCGGACTTGTTAATTTTAGCCATTCTGACTGGTGTGAGGTGGTATCTCATTGTGGTTTTGATTTGTATTTCCCTGATGCCGAGTGATATGGAGCACTTTTTCATATGTCTGTTGGCCATCTGGATGTCTTCTTTGCAGAAATGTCTGTTCATGTCTTCTGCCCATTTCTTGATTGGATTTTTTGTTCTTTGGGTGTTGAGTTTGCTAAGTTCTTTATAGATTTTGGACACTAGCCCTTTATCTGATATGTCGTTTGCAAATATCTTCTCCCATTCTGTCAGTTGTCTTTTGGTTTTGTGAACTGTTTCCTTTGCTGTGCAAAAGCTTTTGATCTTGATAAAATCCCAATAGTTCATTTTTGCCCTTGCTTCCCTTGCCTTTGGCGATGTTCCTAGGAAGATGTTGCTGCGGCTGAGGTCAAAGAGGTTGCTGCCTGTGTTCTCCTCAAGGATGTTGATGGATTCCTTTCTCACATTGAGGTCCTTCATCCATTTTGAGTCTATTTTCGTGTGTGGTGTAAGGAAATGATCCAATTTCATTTTTCTGCATGTGGCAGTCCAATTTTCCCAACACCATTTATTGAAGAGGCTGTCTTTTTTCCATTGGACATTCCTTCCTGCTTTGTCGAAGATTAGTTGACCATAGAGTTGAGGGTCTATTTCTGGGCTCTCTATTCTGTTCCATTGATCTATGTGTCTGTTTTTGTGCCAGTACCATGCTGCCTTGATGATGACAGCTTTGTAGTAGAGCTTGAAGTCCGGAATTGTGATGCCACCAACTTTGGCTTTCTTTTTCAATATTCCTTTGGCTATTCGCGGTCTTTTCTGGTTCCATATAAATTTTAGGATTATTTGTTCCATTTCTTTGAAAAAAATGGATGGTACTTTGATAGGAATTGCATTAAATGTGTAGATTGCTTTGGGTAGCATAGACATTTTCACAATATTTATTCTTCCAATCCAGGAGCATGGAACATTTTTCCATTTCTTTGTGGCTTCCTCCATTTCTTTCATGAGTACTTTATAGTTTTCTGTGTATAGATTCTTAGTCTCTTTGGTTAGGTTTATTCCTAGGTATCTTATAGTTTTGGGTGCAATTGGAAATGGGATGGACTCCTTAATTTCTCTTTCTTCTGTCTTGTTGTTGGTGTAGAGAAATGCGACTGATTTCTGTGCATTGATTTTATATCCTGACACTTTACCGAATTCCTGTACAAGTTCTAGCAGTTTTGGAGTGGAGTCTTTTGGGTTTTCCACATATAGTATCATATCATCTGCGAAGAGTGATAGTTTGACTTCTTCTTTGCCGATTTGGATGCCTTTAATTTCTTTTTGTTGTCTGATTGCTGAGGCTAGGACTTCTAGTACTATGTTGAATAGCAGTGGTGATAACGGACATCCCTGCCGTGTTCCTGACCTTAGCAGAAAAGCTTTCAGTTTTTCTCCATTGAGAATGATATTTGCGATGGGTTTTTCATAGATGGCTTTGATAATATTGAGGTATGTGCCCTCTATCCCTACACTTTGAAGAGTTTTGATCAGGAAGGGATGCTGTACTTTGTCAAATGCTTTTTCAGCATCTATGGAGAGTATCATATGGTTCCTGTTTTTTCTTTTATTAATGTGTTGTATCACATTGATTGATTTGCGGATGTT
>NW_022633478.1:0-5852 GCF_010015895.1 Lontra canadensis
AGCCATTTGTATGTCTTCATTGGAGAAGTGTCTGTTCATATCTTCTGCTCATTTTTTGATATGATTATCTGTTTTTTGTGTGTTGAGTTTGAGGAGTTCTTTATAGATCCTGGATATCAAACTTTTGTCTGTACTGTCATTTGCAAATATCTTCTCCCATTCCATGGGTTGTCTTTTTGTTTTCTTGACTGTTTCCTTTGCTGTGCAGAAGCTTTTGATTTTGATGAAGTCCCAAAAGTTTATTTTGGATTTTGTTTCCTTTGCCTTTGGAGACATATCTTGAAAGAAGCTGCTGTGGCTGATATCGAAGAGATTACTGCCTATGTTCTCCTCTAGGATTCTGATAGATTCCTGTCTCACATTGAGGTCTTTTATCCATTTTGAGTTTATGTTTGTGTATGGTGTAAGAGAATGGTCAAGTTTTATTCTTTTACCTATAGCTGCCCAGTTTTCCCAGCACCATTTTTGAAGAGACTGTCTTTTTTACACTGTATATTTTTTCCTGTTTTGTCGAAGATTAACTGACCATAGAGTTGTGGGTCCATATCTGGGCTCTCTATTCTATTCCACTGGCCTATATGTCTCTTTTTATACCAGTGCCAAGGTGGTGTTTTGAAAGAATCAATAAGATCGATAAAATATTGGCCACACTAATCCAAAAGAAAAGAGAGAAAGCCCAAATTAATAAAATTATGAATGAAAAGGGAGAGATCACAACTAACACCAAGGATGTAGAAACAATCATCAGAAGTTATTATCAACAGTTATATGCCAATAAGCTAAGCAACCTAGATGAAATGGATGCATTCCTGGAAAACTATAAACTCCCCAAATTGAACCAGGAAGGAATTGATAACCTAAATAGATTGTTATCTAGTAACGAGATTGAAGCAGTGATCAAAAACCTCCCAAAAAACAAGAGCCCAGGACCTGACGTATTCCCTGGGGAATTCTACCAAACTTTCAAAGATGAAATAACACCTATTCTCCTGAAGCTGTTCCAAAAAATGGAAGCAGAAGGAAAACTTCCAGACTCTTTCTATGAAGCCAGCATTACCCTGTTCCCCAAACCAGGCAAAGACCCTACCAAAAAGGAGAATTTCAGACCAACATCAGTGGTGAATATGGATGCTAAGATTCTCAACAAGGTCCTAGCAAACAGGATCCAACAGCACATTCAAAAGATTATCCACCATGACCAGGTGGTATTCATTCCTAGGCTATAAGGATGGTTCAACATTCGCAAATCAATCAATGTGATAGAACAAATTAATAAGAAAAGAGAGAAGAACCATATGGTCTTCTCAATTGATGCAGAAAAAGCATTTGACAAAATCCAGCATCCGTTCCTGATTAAAACGCTTCAAAGTCTAGGGATAGAGGGAACATTCCTGAACTTCATCAAATCTATGAAAAACCCACAGCAAATATCATCCTCAATGGGAAAAAGCTTGCAACCTTCCCGTTGAGATCAGGAACACGACAAGGATGCCCACTCTCACCACTCTTGTTCAAAATAGTATTAGAAGTCCTGGCAACAGCAATCAGACAACAAAGAGAAATAAAAGGTATCCAAATTGGCAATGAAGAAGTCAAACTCTCTCTCTTTGCAGATGACATGATTCTTTATATGGATAACCCAAAAGACTCCACCCCCAAACTACTAGAACTCATACAACAATTCAGTAACGTGGCAGGATACGAAGTCAATGTACAGAAATCAGTGGCTTTCTTAGACACGAGCAATGAAAATACAGAAAGGGAAATTAGAGAATCGATTCCCTTTACTATAGCACTAAGAACTGTAAGATACGTGGGAATAAACCTAACCAAAGAGGTAAAGGATCTGTACTCGAGGAACTACAGAACACCCAGGAAAGAAACTGAAGAAGACACAAAAAGATGGAAGACCATTCCATGCTCTTGGATCAGAAGAATAAACATTGTTAAAATATTTATACTGCCTAGAACAATCTGTACTTTTAATGCCATTCTGATCAATATTCCACTGGCATTTTTCAAAGAGCTGGAGCAAAAAATCCAAAAATTTGTATGGAATCAGAAGAGACCCCGAATCACTAAGGAAATGCTGGCAAACAAAAATTCAACTGGGGGCATCACGTTCCTTGATTTCAAGCTTTACTACAAAGCTGTGATCACCAAGAGAGCATGGTACTGGCATAAATTTTAAAATTTTTATTTATTTTTAATTTTCTTTACAGTGTTCCACAATTTTTATCTTTCAATAGTTATTCTGAATATAGGTGGGCTAAATGCTCCAATCAAAATACACAGGGTATCAAGTTGGGTAAAAGAACAAGAACACTACTGGGTATTTACCCCAAAGATACAGATGGAGTGAAAAGAAGGGCCATCTGTACCCCAATGTTTATAGCAGCAATGGCCACGTTCGTCAAACTGTGGAAAGAACCAAGATGCCCTTTAATGGATGAATGGATAAGGACGATATGGTCCATATACACTATGGTGTATTATGCCTCCATCAGAAAGGATGAATCCCCAACTTTTGTAGCAACATGGATGGAACTGGAAGAGATTATGCTGAGTGAAGTAAGTCAAGCAGAGAGAGTCAATTATCATATGGTTTCACTTATTTGTGGAGCATAACAAATAGCATGGAGGATAAGGGGAGTTAGAGAGGAGATGGGAGTTGAGGGAAATTGGAAGGGGAGGTGAACCATGAGAGACTATGGACTCTGGAAAACAATATGAGGGTTTTGAAGGGGTGGTGGTTGTGAGGTTGGGGGAACCAGGTGGAGGGTATTAGAGAGGGCATGGATTGCATGGACCACTGGGTGTGGTGCAAAAACAATGAATAATGTTACGCTGAAAATAAATAAAAAAATAAAAATAATAAGAAGAAGACCAATCCATATGCTGTCTGCCAATACTCTCATTTTGGACCCAAAGACACCTCCAGATTGAAAGTGAGGGATGGAGAACAATTTGTCATGCTAAAGGACCTCAAAAGGAGACTGGAGTAGAATTCTTCATGTCATACAATTTAGATTTTTATACCACAGACTGCAGTAAGGGCTGAAGATGGATATTATATCATACTTAAAAGGTCTATCCAAGATTATCTAACAATTGTGAACATTCATGCTCTGAATTTGGGGCAGCCAATTATATAAACCAATTAATAACAAAATTAAATAAAAACCATTGGTAACAATACAATGATTGTAAGGAAATTTAAAACCCCCACCACAGCAATGGACAGGTCACCTAAGCAGATCAACAAGAAAAAAAGGGCTTTTAATAACACGCTAGACCAGATAGACTTCACAGATATATACAGAGCATTCCATCCTAAAGGAACAGAACACACATTCTTTTCAAGTGCACATGGAACATTCTCCAGAATGAATCATATATTGGGTCAAATCAGATCTAAACTGATACCAAAAGATTGAGATTTTTCCCCACATGTTTTTAGACCACAATGCTTTGGAACTTGAACTCAATCACAAGAGGAAATTTGGAAGGAACTTAAACAATTAAAGGTTAGAGAGCATCCTGATAAAGAATGAATGGGTCAACCAGGAAATTAAAGTAGAACTTTAAAAAGTCATGGAAACTAATGAGAATTAAAACATATTGGTTCAAAACCTCTTGGATACAGTAAAGGCGGCTCTAAAAGGGAAGTACATTGCAATACAATCTTTCTCAAAAAGCTAGAAAAATCCCAAATGCACAATCTAACAATAGACCTAATGGAGGTGGAGAAAGAAGAGCAAATAAAGCCTCAACCAAGCAGGAGAAGAGAAATAATAAAGGTTAGAGCAGAAATCAATGAAATGAAAACCAAAGGAACAATAGAACAGATCAATGAAACTAGAAGGTGGTTCTTTGAGTGAATTAATAAGATCGATAAACACTTAGCCAGACTTATCCAAAAGATAAAAGAAAGGACCCACATAAAGAAAATCATAACTGAATGGGAGAGATCATGACCAACACCAAGAAAATGCAAACAGTTCTAAGAACATATGAGCAACTATAGGTCAACAAATTAGGCAATCTGCAAGAAATGGATGCATTCTTGGAAACTTTTAAACTATCAAGACTGAAAGAGGAAGAGGTATCAAGTCTGAACAGACCAATAACCAGAAGGAAATTGAAACAATTATAAAAAACCTCTCCCAAAACAAGAGTCCAGGGCTAGATGGCTTCCCAGGGGGAGTTCTACACACACTGGAAGAATAAATAATACCTATTCTACAGAAGCTGTTTCAAAAAATAGAAATGGAAGGAAAACTTCCAAACTTGTTCTGTGCGGCCAACATTACCCTGATCCCAAAACCAGACAAAGACCCCATCAAAAAGGAGAATTACAGACCAATATCCCTTAACAACATGGATTCCAAGATAAACATCAAGAAACTAGCCAGTAGGATTCAACAGTACATCAAAAAGATTATTAATCACAACAAAGTGGGATTTATTTCTGGGATACAAGGGTGGTTCAACATTCGCCAATCAACTGACATGATAGATCACATTAAAAAAGGAAAAATGAAGAACCATATGATCCTCTCAATTGATTCAGAAAAAGCATTTAGCAAAGTGCAGAGTCCTTTCTAGACTAAAACTCTTCACAGTGTATGGATAAAGGCAACATATCTCAATATCATAAAAACCATCTATAAAAAGCCCACAGCATGTATCAGCCTCAATGGGGGAAAAGCTGAGAGCTCTTCCCTTAAGATCAGCAAGATGACAGGGATACACACTCTCACTACTGTTTTTCAATATAGTACTAGAAATCCTAGCCTCAGCAATCAGACAATGGACAGAAATAAAAGGCATTCAAATTGACAAAGAAGTCAAACTCACTGTCTTCACAGATGACATGATACTTTAAGTGTAAAACCCAAGAGACTCCACACCAAAATTGCTAGAACTCATATAGTAATTCAGCAATGTGGCAGGATATAAAATCAATGCATAGAAATTAGTTGCATTTCTACACACTAACAATGGCGCAGAAGAAAGAGAAGTTAAGGAATTGGTTCCATTTAAAATTGCACCCAAAATCATAAGATAGCTATTAATAAGCCCAACAAAAGAGGTAAAAGATACGTACTCTAAAAAGTATAGAATACTTATAAAGAAATTGAGGAAGACACAAAGAGATGGAAAAAAATTCTATGCTCATGGATTGGGAGGATAAACGTTGTTGAAATGTCTATGCTGGCCAGAGCAACATACAAATTTAATGCAATCCCTATCAAAACACCATCAACATTTTTTCACAGAGTTGTAACAAGCAATCCTAAAATTTGTATGCAACAACAAAAGACCCCAAATAGTCAGAGGGATGTTGAAAAATAAAAGGAAATCTTGTGGTATCACAATGCTGGGTTTAAAGCTATATTATAAAGCTATAATCATCAAGACAGTATGGTACTGACACAAAAACAGACACATAGATCAATGAAGCATGATAGAGAGTCCAGAAATGGACACTCAAATCTATGGTCAACTAATCTTTGGCAAAGCAAGAAAGAATATCCAATGGAGAAAAGTGTCTCTTTAACAAATGGTTTTGGTAAAATTGGACTACCACATGTAGAAGATGAAACTGGACCATTTTCTTACAGCATACACAAAGATAAATTCAAAATGCATGAAGGACCTCAATGTGAGACAAAAATCCATCAAAAATGTTCATCATCACTAGCCATCAGGGAAATTCAAATTAAAACCACATTGAGAAATCACCTTACACCAGTTGGAATGGCCAAAATTAGCAAGACAGGAAACAACATGTGTTGGAGAGGATGTGGAGAAAGGGGAACCCTCTTCCACTGTTGGTGGGAATGCAA
>NW_022633479.1:0-5852 GCF_010015895.1 Lontra canadensis
AGCCATTTGTATGTCTTCATTGGAGAAGTGTCTGTTCATATCTTCTGCTCATTTTTTGATATGATTATCTGTTTTTTGTGTGTTGAGTTTGAGGAGTTCTTTATAGATCCTGGATATCAAACTTTTGTCTGTACTGTCATTTGCAAATATCTTCTCCCATTCCATGGGTTGTCTTTTTGTTTTCTTGACTGTTTCCTTTGCTGTGCAGAAGCTTTTGATTTTGATGAAGTCCCAAAAGTTTATTTTGGATTTTGTTTCCTTTGCCTTTGGAGACATATCTTGAAAGAAGCTGCTGTGGCTGATATCGAAGAGATTACTGCCTATGTTCTCCTCTAGGATTCTGATAGATTCCTGTCTCACATTGAGGTCTTTTATCCATTTTGAGTTTATGTTTGTGTATGGTGTAAGAGAATGGTCAAGTTTTATTCTTTTACCTATAGCTGCCCAGTTTTCCCAGCACCATTTTTGAAGAGACTGTCTTTTTTACACTGTATATTTTTTCCTGTTTTGTCGAAGATTAACTGACCATAGAGTTGTGGGTCCATATCTGGGCTCTCTATTCTATTCCACTGGCCTATATGTCTCTTTTTATACCAGTGCCAAGGTGGTGTTTTGAAAGAATCAATAAGATCGATAAAATATTGGCCACACTAATCCAAAAGAAAAGAGAGAAAGCCCAAATTAATAAAATTATGAATGAAAAGGGAGAGATCACAACTAACACCAAGGATGTAGAAACAATCATCAGAAGTTATTATCAACAGTTATATGCCAATAAGCTAAGCAACCTAGATGAAATGGATGCATTCCTGGAAAACTATAAACTCCCCAAATTGAACCAGGAAGGAATTGATAACCTAAATAGATTGTTATCTAGTAACGAGATTGAAGCAGTGATCAAAAACCTCCCAAAAAACAAGAGCCCAGGACCTGACGTATTCCCTGGGGAATTCTACCAAACTTTCAAAGATGAAATAACACCTATTCTCCTGAAGCTGTTCCAAAAAATGGAAGCAGAAGGAAAACTTCCAGACTCTTTCTATGAAGCCAGCATTACCCTGTTCCCCAAACCAGGCAAAGACCCTACCAAAAAGGAGAATTTCAGACCAACATCAGTGGTGAATATGGATGCTAAGATTCTCAACAAGGTCCTAGCAAACAGGATCCAACAGCACATTCAAAAGATTATCCACCATGACCAGGTGGTATTCATTCCTAGGCTATAAGGATGGTTCAACATTCGCAAATCAATCAATGTGATAGAACAAATTAATAAGAAAAGAGAGAAGAACCATATGGTCTTCTCAATTGATGCAGAAAAAGCATTTGACAAAATCCAGCATCCGTTCCTGATTAAAACGCTTCAAAGTCTAGGGATAGAGGGAACATTCCTGAACTTCATCAAATCTATGAAAAACCCACAGCAAATATCATCCTCAATGGGAAAAAGCTTGCAACCTTCCCGTTGAGATCAGGAACACGACAAGGATGCCCACTCTCACCACTCTTGTTCAAAATAGTATTAGAAGTCCTGGCAACAGCAATCAGACAACAAAGAGAAATAAAAGGTATCCAAATTGGCAATGAAGAAGTCAAACTCTCTCTCTTTGCAGATGACATGATTCTTTATATGGATAACCCAAAAGACTCCACCCCCAAACTACTAGAACTCATACAACAATTCAGTAACGTGGCAGGATACGAAGTCAATGTACAGAAATCAGTGGCTTTCTTAGACACGAGCAATGAAAATACAGAAAGGGAAATTAGAGAATCGATTCCCTTTACTATAGCACTAAGAACTGTAAGATACGTGGGAATAAACCTAACCAAAGAGGTAAAGGATCTGTACTCGAGGAACTACAGAACACCCAGGAAAGAAACTGAAGAAGACACAAAAAGATGGAAGACCATTCCATGCTCTTGGATCAGAAGAATAAACATTGTTAAAATATTTATACTGCCTAGAACAATCTGTACTTTTAATGCCATTCTGATCAATATTCCACTGGCATTTTTCAAAGAGCTGGAGCAAAAAATCCAAAAATTTGTATGGAATCAGAAGAGACCCCGAATCACTAAGGAAATGCTGGCAAACAAAAATTCAACTGGGGGCATCACGTTCCTTGATTTCAAGCTTTACTACAAAGCTGTGATCACCAAGAGAGCATGGTACTGGCATAAATTTTAAAATTTTTATTTATTTTTAATTTTCTTTACAGTGTTCCACAATTTTTATCTTTCAATAGTTATTCTGAATATAGGTGGGCTAAATGCTCCAATCAAAATACACAGGGTATCAAGTTGGGTAAAAGAACAAGAACACTACTGGGTATTTACCCCAAAGATACAGATGGAGTGAAAAGAAGGGCCATCTGTACCCCAATGTTTATAGCAGCAATGGCCACGTTCGTCAAACTGTGGAAAGAACCAAGATGCCCTTTAATGGATGAATGGATAAGGACGATATGGTCCATATACACTATGGTGTATTATGCCTCCATCAGAAAGGATGAATCCCCAACTTTTGTAGCAACATGGATGGAACTGGAAGAGATTATGCTGAGTGAAGTAAGTCAAGCAGAGAGAGTCAATTATCATATGGTTTCACTTATTTGTGGAGCATAACAAATAGCATGGAGGATAAGGGGAGTTAGAGAGGAGATGGGAGTTGAGGGAAATTGGAAGGGGAGGTGAACCATGAGAGACTATGGACTCTGGAAAACAATATGAGGGTTTTGAAGGGGTGGTGGTTGTGAGGTTGGGGGAACCAGGTGGAGGGTATTAGAGAGGGCATGGATTGCATGGACCACTGGGTGTGGTGCAAAAACAATGAATAATGTTACGCTGAAAATAAATAAAAAAATAAAAATAATAAGAAGAAGACCAATCCATATGCTGTCTGCCAATACTCTCATTTTGGACCCAAAGACACCTCCAGATTGAAAGTGAGGGATGGAGAACAATTTGTCATGCTAAAGGACCTCAAAAGGAGACTGGAGTAGAATTCTTCATGTCATACAATTTAGATTTTTATACCACAGACTGCAGTAAGGGCTGAAGATGGATATTATATCATACTTAAAAGGTCTATCCAAGATTATCTAACAATTGTGAACATTCATGCTCTGAATTTGGGGCAGCCAATTATATAAACCAATTAATAACAAAATTAAATAAAAACCATTGGTAACAATACAATGATTGTAAGGAAATTTAAAACCCCCACCACAGCAATGGACAGGTCACCTAAGCAGATCAACAAGAAAAAAAGGGCTTTTAATAACACGCTAGACCAGATAGACTTCACAGATATATACAGAGCATTCCATCCTAAAGGAACAGAACACAC
This sequence comes from Lontra canadensis, assembly GCF_010015895.1. Classification (NCBI taxonomy): domain Eukaryota; kingdom Metazoa; phylum Chordata; class Mammalia; order Carnivora; family Mustelidae; genus Lontra; species Lontra canadensis. The sequence goes on from NW_022633479.1 coordinate 3,353, forward strand.
ATTCTTTTCAAGTGCACATGGAACATTCTCCAGAATGAATCATATATTGGGTCAAATCAGATCTAAACTGATACCAAAAGATTGAGATTTTTCCCCACATGTTTTTAGACCACAATGCTTTGGAACTTGAACTCAATCACAAGAGGAAATTTGGAAGGAACTTAAACAATTAAAGGTTAGAGAGCATCCTGATAAAGAATGAATGGGTCAACCAGGAAATTAAAGTAGAACTTTAAAAAGTCATGGAAACTAATGAGAATTAAAACATATTGGTTCAAAACCTCTTGGATACAGTAAAGGCGGCTCTAAAAGGGAAGTACATTGCAATACAATCTTTCTCAAAAAGCTAGAAAAATCCCAAATGCACAATCTAACAATAGACCTAATGGAGGTGGAGAAAGAAGAGCAAATAAAGCCTCAACCAAGCAGGAGAAGAGAAATAATAAAGGTTAGAGCAGAAATCAATGAAATGAAAACCAAAGGAACAATAGAACAGATCAATGAAACTAGAAGGTGGTTCTTTGAGTGAATTAATAAGATCGATAAACACTTAGCCAGACTTATCCAAAAGATAAAAGAAAGGACCCACATAAAGAAAATCATAACTGAATGGGAGAGATCATGACCAACACCAAGAAAATGCAAACAGTTCTAAGAACATATGAGCAACTATAGGTCAACAAATTAGGCAATCTGCAAGAAATGGATGCATTCTTGGAAACTTTTAAACTATCAAGACTGAAAGAGGAAGAGGTATCAAGTCTGAACAGACCAATAACCAGAAGGAAATTGAAACAATTATAAAAAACCTCTCCCAAAACAAGAGTCCAGGGCTAGATGGCTTCCCAGGGGGAGTTCTACACACACTGGAAGAATAAATAATACCTATTCTACAGAAGCTGTTTCAAAAAATAGAAATGGAAGGAAAACTTCCAAACTTGTTCTGTGCGGCCAACATTACCCTGATCCCAAAACCAGACAAAGACCCCATCAAAAAGGAGAATTACAGACCAATATCCCTTAACAACATGGATTCCAAGATAAACATCAAGAAACTAGCCAGTAGGATTCAACAGTACATCAAAAAGATTATTAATCACAACAAAGTGGGATTTATTTCTGGGATACAAGGGTGGTTCAACATTCGCCAATCAACTGACATGATAGATCACATTAAAAAAGGAAAAATGAAGAACCATATGATCCTCTCAATTGATTCAGAAAAAGCATTTAGCAAAGTGCAGAGTCCTTTCTAGACTAAAACTCTTCACAGTGTATGGATAAAGGCAACATATCTCAATATCATAAAAACCATCTATAAAAAGCCCACAGCATGTATCAGCCTCAATGGGGGAAAAGCTGAGAGCTCTTCCCTTAAGATCAGCAAGATGACAGGGATACACACTCTCACTACTGTTTTTCAATATAGTACTAGAAATCCTAGCCTCAGCAATCAGACAATGGACAGAAATAAAAGGCATTCAAATTGACAAAGAAGTCAAACTCACTGTCTTCACAGATGACATGATACTTTAAGTGTAAAACCCAAGAGACTCCACACCAAAATTGCTAGAACTCATATAGTAATTCAGCAATGTGGCAGGATATAAAATCAATGCATAGAAATTAGTTGCATTTCTACACACTAACAATGGCGCAGAAGAAAGAGAAGTTAAGGAATTGGTTCCATTTAAAATTGCACCCAAAATCATAAGATAGCTATTAATAAGCCCAACCAAAGAGGTAAAAGATACGTACTCTAAAAAGTATAGAATACTTATAAAGAAATTGAGGAAGACACAAAGAGATGGAAAAAAATTCTATGCTCATGGATTGGGAGGATAAATGTTGTTGAAATGTCTATGCTGGCCAGAGCAACATACAAATTTAATGCAATCCCTATCAAAACACCATCAACATTTTTTCACAGAGTTGTAACAAGCAATCCTAAAATTTGTATGCAACAACAAAAGACCCCAAATAGTCAGAGGGATGTTGAAAAATAAAAGGAAATCTTGTGGTATCACAATGCTGGGTTTAAAGCTATATTATAAAGCTATAATCATCAAGACAGTATGGTACTGACACAAAAACAGACACATAGATCAATGAAGCATGATAGAGAGTCCAGAAATGGACACTCAAATCTATGGTCAACTAATCTTTGGCAAAGCAAGAAAGAATATCCAATGGAGAAAAGTGTCTCTTTAACAAATGGTTTTGGTAAAATTGGACTACCACATGTAGAAGATGAAACTGGACCATTTTCTTACAGCATACACAAAGATAAATTCAAAATGCATGAAGGACCTCAATGTGAGACAAAAATCCATCAAAAATGTTCATCATCACTAGCCATCAGGGAAATTCAAATTAAAACCACATTGAGAAATCACCTTACACCAGTTGGAATGGCCAAAATTAGCAAGACAGGAAACAACATGTGTTGGAGAGGATGTGGAGAAAGGGGAACCCTCTTCCACTGTTGGTGGGAATGCAA
>NW_022633480.1:0-3794 GCF_010015895.1 Lontra canadensis
TTTCTTTTCCTTTTTGCTTTGTCATAATATGTCAGTGGTTAGGAGCTGTTTCATCCTTTTCTGTGTAATCTAGTTAATATTCTTTTAAAAACCTGTCAGAATTTAACCTCAGGAAAAGGAACATTTTAGGCTGTTCAGAAATGTAAAGATTCTTACATCACAAAATGTTAAAATGTATTTGATGTGTGCTACACATGTAAATATCCTGGTTCTGTGTCTTTGCTCATGAATTACATGTTTGCTTTAATGGTTGTTACAATTTATAATATTTTTTTAAGTAGGCTCTACAGAGCTCAAACGTATAACCCTGGGATCAAGACCTGAGCTGAGATCAAGAGTCAGACACTTAACCTACTGAGCCACGCAGGCAATGCAGGTTGTGAATGATTTTTCTTTTAAAGGTTTTATTTATTTACTTGACAGAGAGAGAGAGTGATCACAAGTAGGCAGAGAGGCAGGCAGAGAGAGAAAGGGAAGCAGGCTCCCTGCTTAGCAGAGATCCTGATGTAGGGCTTGATCCCAGGACCCTGAGATCATGACCCGAGCTGAAGGCAGAGGCTCAACCCACTGAGCCACCCAGGTGCCCCGTGAATGATAAAACAAAACAAAAAAAACAAACAAAAAAAAACCAACCTCTATCTTTGAGGTGGTGAAGTTCATTTTGGGCTGCTATGTAATGAAGCCACTTGGCCACTAGGTGGAGGTGTTGTACAGCGCCGAGCACACTGCCCTTCTGCAGAGACTTTTCATTATTCTTTTAAAAAGATTTTATTTTTTAAAGTAAACTCTGCACGCAACGTGGAGCTTGAACTCACAGCCCTGAGATCAAGAGTCGCATGCTCATCCGACTCAGCCAGCTGGGCATCCAGAGACTTTGACTGTTAAATACAAAAAATCAAATGGAAAAGTTCTGTGGAAGTGGACATTCTTGAATATACGTCCATATTAAAGTATCAAAGCACTAAATATGATCAAAACGTTCGGGACAAAGATTATGAAGATAAATTGTCCTGGCAGAGTTATTCTTCATTTTCCTCTTTTTTGAGGGTTTATTCATTTCACTTTCACACATTTTCAGTTTCAAATTCCATGTATAGTATATAAAAGGAAAACGCAGCACTGTCTACAGGAGCCCACATGCATACGCCTAGACACATAAATACATGGTTCTTACTGTAGCATTTACAAGGGGAAATCAATGACCGCTACTGTCATGAAAGAACTTTTGATCTTTCCATATATATTTCTCTTATTCTCGGCAACTGGAAAAGTAGGAACAAAGTTTAAATTTCTTTTTTTTATGTTTAGACAATGGCTACTGACAAAATTGATAACTTAGACTGTCAGGAAGGATAACATTACATGTCAGAATGGTTTTCGGAGGTTCTGGCGTGTTTGTATTGCTCCACTGTGATGCAGAATTCAAAAGGCCTTTGCTCTGAATGGATTTTATTTGTCTCCATTTACTCGTTACTTTTGTTTTAAGACAATTGCAGAAAATCAAACACAGTTTTTGGTGTGTTTATTTTTAAAGAAAGCATTGTCGTCTGTGACACACCTGTGGGAATTCAGTGTCGTTGTTTTACTTATCATATATTGAAGTTGTCAACTAGCATCAGGTTCTCAGGTGCTCCTTCCCTGAACAGGGAATGAACTTTGGGGACCACTAGCATCATCACTATGACATGTCTGGGGCCAGCTCAGTTCATGCAGGGAAAAGTCATGCCCTGGGGAGCTCCTAGTGGGGGTGTCCTGAGTGGTCCTGCAGATGTCAACGTTCCCCAGGCTTGGAAGGAGTTACATAGAGTGCTGGAGTGCTCAGTCCAACCTGGTGGCTCATTCATTCATTCCTCAGCACAGGAGTGCCTGTGTCTATCGTGTCTTCTGTACACAGATGAGGGTGTGGACAGAGAACAAGGAAAGGAGAATGCCCAGGCCTGAGTCCGGTAGGAAGCATGTGCTCAGGAGTTGGAGGGAGTTGTGACAGTCTGGGAGGCAGGAAGGAAACCAGGAGGGTTTGTGGCACAGAGAGAGCTTTAAGGAGGTGTGAGCTGTCACAATTGTCCCCTGATGCTGAGAGTTGGTACGGTGGTGCCTGAGATCTGCTGGGAATGACAATGACAAGATGGGGGGGTTGGGAACCATCGGGAGGGCTGTTTGATGGCATGAGGGGCCCGGAAATCCAATAGGGTGAGTGGGAGATTGGGAAATGAAGAATCCATGCCCCTTTGCCTTTGAGTGTTGGAGAGAGATGGGCAATGCCACAGGAGGGTAATGCAGGTTAGAGCAGGAAAATACCTGAATCAGAGATGCCCACACCCCAGAGGAAAGCCTGCACCCTCCACATATCACCCAGAGCCAGCCTCCTCTTATCCAAACCACATCCATGTCCAGGGAAGAGGGTTTTCATCTGGACTCAGGAGATAGACACCAGCTCTCCAGCAGTCATGATTCCAGTCCACAAACATGAGCAGGTAACTATGAGATACCAACACATGAAGAAAGCCAGAGGGGAGTCACTGCAGAAGACAGAAGAAAATGATGCTAATCAAAGAAGGCAAGGGTGGAAATAGACCCAATCCAAGATATTGTGGGTATGCTGGATACAACTGTACCTGAAGCCTGATCTCGAGCATTTGGATTACACAAGCCAAGATGCCTCTCTTGCTACAGCAGGTCTGAATTGTACCCATCATCCACATACAAGATGGCCTTGACTGTGTTCACTGATGTATCTACTCTTGGAAAATTCAGGGACATTTTTAGAGTGAGTGTATATAAAGTTGCAGGAAAAACAAACATTGACTCTGATGCCATTATTTCTCCTGAAAATTATTTACAACACAGAGAAATGAGACAACTAGACAGAAGAGTAAGTTAAGTTTATGACAGTATCAGAGTCTTCAGTCTTTGCTTTATGATCCATTTAATAAGTTCTTAGCATCAATGATGACCTGTAGGTCCTCATAATCCTCTCCAAAGAAATCGGTCCATGGTAAGTCTGCTCAAGTGTTGTCATGTGGATTAATTCATTATCCCCTGTTTCGCTTTTCCTTAAAACTTCACCCATTAATAAACTGTTTTCTGTTTCAGTCTGTATTGTTGCATTTTGTCTGTATGGCTCCTAACACTTTGCATGCAAAAGCTGCCTTCCTCCCACTTCCGTTTTTTGTGCCTCAAATAATGTTGTAGGGCTTTTTCTTTTTTTCAGCATAACAGTATTCCTTGTTTTTTGCACCACACCCAGTGCTCCATGCAATCCGTGCCCTCTCTAATACCCACCACCTGGTTCCCCCAACCTCCCACCCCCCGCCGCTTCAAACCCCTCAGATTGTTTTTCAGAGTCCATAGTCTCTCATGGTTCACCTCCCCTTCCAGTTTCCCACAACTCCCTTCTCCTAACTCCCCATATCCTCCATCCCACTTGTTATGCTCCACAAATAAGTGAAACCATATGATAACTGACTCTCTCTGCTTGACTTATTTCACTCAGCATAATCTCTTCCAGTCCCATCCATGTTGCTACAAAAGTTGGGTATTCATCCTTTCTGATGGAGGCGTAATACTCCATAGTGTATATGGACCACATCTTCCTTATCCATTCATCCGTTGAAGGGCATCTTGGTTCTTTCCACAGTTTGGCGACCGTGGCTATTGCTGCTATAAACATTGGGGGTACAGATGGCCGTTCTTTTCACTACATCTGTATCTTTAGGGTAAATACCCAGTAGTGTAATTGCAGGGTCCTAGGGAAGCTCTATTTTTAATTTCTTGAGGAATCTCCACACTGTTCT
>NW_022633480.1:3894-5847 GCF_010015895.1 Lontra canadensis
ATTGTTTTTCAGAGTCCATAGTCTCTCATGGTTCACCTCCCCTTCCAGTTTCCCACAACTCCCTTCTCCTAACTCCCCATATCCTCCATCCTATTTGTTATGCTCCACAAATAAGTGAAACCATATGATAATTGACTTTCTCTGCTTGATTTATTTCACTCAGCATAACCCCTTCCAGTCCCGTCCATGTTGCTACAAAAGTTGGGTATTCATCCTTTCTGATGGAGGCATCATACTCCATAGTGTATATGGACCACATCTTCCTTATCCATTCATCTGTTGAAGGGCATCTTGATTCTTTCCACAGTTTGGCGACCGTGGCTATTGCTGCTATAAACATTGGGGTACAGATGGCCCTTCTTTTCACTACATCTGTATCTTTAGGGTAAATACCCAGTAGTGCTATTGCAGGGTCATAGGAAAGCTCTATTTTTAATTTCTTGAGGAATCTCCACACTATTCTCCAAAGTGGCTGCACCAACTTGCATTCCCACCAACAGTGCAAAAGGGTTCCCGTTTCTCCACATCCCCTCCCACACACGTTGTTTGCTGTCTTGCTAATTTTGGCCATTCTAACTGGTGTAAGGTGGCATCTCAATGTGGTTTTAATTTGAATCTCCCTGATGGCTAGTGATGATGAACATTTTTTCATGTGTCTGATAGCCATTTGTATGTCTTCATTGGAGAAGTGTCTGTTCATGTCTTCTGCCCATTTTTTGATATGATTATCTGTTTTTTGTGTGTTGAGTTTCAGGAGTTCTTTATAGATCCTGGATATCAACCTTTTGCCTGTACTGTCATTTGCAAATATCTTCTCCCATTCTGTGGGTTGCCTCTTTGTTTTCTTGACTGTTTCCTTTGCTGTGCAGAAGCTTTTGATTTTGATGAAGTTGTAGGGCTCTTCTTAATGAGGAAAGTGGCCTGAGAACTGTCTTCCCTTGTCTCTGTGGACACGAAATGCCAGATCTTCTAAGGACTTTGTATCTAATTTCAACTCTGCATTCCTGGTTTATTATATTTTCCATCATTAGCTCTGAGATTCCAAACCCCACAGGGTCCAGGATGAGAGCAGAAATCCCATGGGGAGCTACCATGTGAGGAGGTATCCCCTTTCTCTTTCAGAGCAGCCCACATTCGTTTATTTAACTTCCCTTGAAATGATGCTACCTTTCCCTTCAGAGAATAACAATCTTATGGCTCACTGTCCACGCATAAATCATCTGAGGGATATAGATTGTGAATTTGGATCTGGCACTGAATTTCAAAAGATGAAGTTTCTATGTGGGCTTTAAATTTTATTCTTTCTTTTTTCACTAATTTTTGGAAGCCTGTCTGGGCAAAACCATCACTGAATTAGGTCAAAGAGAAGGCCAAGGTTGAAAAAGAGAATAGTGAAGTCTTACCTTCAAAAAACCAGGGGGCTGGGCCGGCTGAGTGCACCATGAAGGGAGAGGGGCCGTCCTGACTCAGCCGTGGCCCCCCCACCTGATCTGGTCCTTGTATCACCTATGGTTTGTACCCCAACCCAAGACGCTTTTGCTCGTTTATTTAAATTCTTAAGTTCATAAAAAGGACAAGCTTTCTAGGTAATACAGGAAGGGCTCTGAGCCCCACAGATGTGATGTGATGGTGAGTTTTCCTTCCTTCTGTCCGAGAGGTAAGAACTCCCCATATTGTTCAGTTGGTGTTGCTATAGACACCTCTCTGTCCCCCAGAAAAGGAGGGGCTGGATCTGATCTGGAGCTCTTCCAGAAGTTTCCACGCCATTAGAATAACCTGTCTGGATTAGGATTAAATTGCTCTGAGTGGAAGTTTCTCACTGTAAAACGAAATAGCGTGGAATGGGCCAGTAGCATGGTCAGAACTTGCCACCAAATGGAAAAAGAATCGAGAGAGCCTCCATGAAGAGACGGTGACTTCCCTAGCTGCGCCATAAGGTTTTACCCCCCAGCG
>NW_022633481.1:0-5846 GCF_010015895.1 Lontra canadensis
TGTGTGTGTGTGTGTGTGTGTGTGTGTGTGTGTGTGTATGTGTGTGAGAGAGAGAGAGAGAGAGAATGAATGTATGCGTGTGAGAGAGAGAGAAAGAGACGGGAAGAATATGAATGTGTATGTGTGTGTGTGTGTGAGAGAGAGAAAGAGGGTATGAATGTGTATGTGTGTGAGAGAGAAAAAGAGAGGAGAAGAGGATGAGTGTGTGTGTGTGTGTGTGAGAGAGAGAGAGACAGAACACCTTACCACTCTACCAACACACATGCACATAAGCAAGGCAGCCCACACTGTCAACAAGCACAGATGGGCTGGTCACGTTGCCTGGAGGTAGGGCAACAGATGGACGAGTCATTGCATAAATTGGATACCCACGGACTATGGTCCCTGCTAGGAAATCCAAGGACGGTATCAGGTTGACCCAATGACATACCTATGCAGAGGTAGAACCAGGGTGCCCATGATCTGAAAGGGAGGTGGACAGCAATTTGTGCTGATGGGGAGAAAAACAAATGAAATTCAGTAAGGGAATAAAGGAAATCCTACCATCTGTATACATGTTAAATTTCTTTTTTTTTTGTCTGTAAGAGGACACATTGTCTTTCATTCATCTTTTTAAGACTTTATGTTATGATGTCACTTCTGAATGTTGTAATCCTATGACATTCAGAGCACTGGAAGAAGAACATTTGCATATTTGATAGATGTGCAAATATATTTGAAATAAATTTTCTTAGCACTGAATTTTTCTCTAAGCACAAAGTACAAAATAACAACTTTCTTGAAAATAATTACAAAATGTGGTTCAGTTTTTTTTTTTGTTTTTTAAGATTTTATTTATTCATTTGAGAAAGAGAGAGCAGGAGCAGGGGGTTAGGGGGAGAGGGAGAAGCAGACTCCCTGCTGAACAGGAAGCCCGATGAAGGGCCCAGTCTCAGGACCCAGAGACCATAATGTGAGTCAAAGGCAGATGCTTAATGCTCTGAGCTGTTCTGGTGCCCCTGTGGTTCAGTTTTAAACACACATCATAAAATGCAAATGAAACCTTCATTTAAAACCAAATAGTATTAAACTCAAACAAAACCTACTGTATCTGGTTATATTTAAGCCACTTTAATAGTGCACCACAAAAGCTATGGTCTGTTCTGATGGGTACTGATAACCTCTTAATTTGATGACAAGAAGAATGAACTGACATGTTTTTAAGTTGCTACATGCTCAACACTTTTCTGTACATTTAGTATACACCTACGTTCATGTTAAGGGTTCTCTGTTGAAAACTTTCTAAAATTCATCACCTACTCTGTGAATCAGTTGGAAGTGTAGGATACAGTGGTAGGTGAGGCAGATTTCTTGTTTCCCTGAAGGTTTACATCCATTAGGTGTTTGTTTTGTTTTGTTTTAATTTAAGAGCCGCTTTACGCTTATAGAAACATTGAGCAGGAAGTACAGAGTTCCAGTACTTACCCCTACCCCAACCCCCCCTCCCCCGCCAGATCTTGCCTTTTAGTAACATCCTGCATTAGTCTGATACGTTTGTTGGAATCGATAAGGCAATATTCGTACATTATTTTCCACTAAATCCACAGTTTACATTTCGTTCTTTGTGTTGCTCATCCTATGGGGTTGGACAATGGTACAAGGATGAGTGTCTACCATTAGAGCGTCATACAGAATAGTTCCTGCCTCGAACATTGCCCGTTCTCCACCTATTCATCCCTTCCTCTCTGCTTCCAAATCCCTGGCAACCACTGACTTCTTACTGGCTATATTTTTGCCTTTTCCAAAATATACTTGGGATTATATGGTATGCAGTCTTTCAGACAGGCTTTTTTCACTTAGCAATATGCATTTGAAGTTATTCTGTGTCTTTTTGTGGTTTGATAGCTCATCTCTTTTTATCACTGAATAAATTCCATTGTATGGATGTATAATTGTTTATCCATTCACCTATTCTAAGGCATTCCAATTCTTGGCAATTAGGAAAAAAGCTGTTAGAATCATTGGTGGGCAGGATTCTGGCAATTTTCTACAAAGCTAACATCATTCAACCCTACGATCCAGCAGTCATGCTCCTAGGTGTTCACCCAAATGAGCTGAAAACACATATGCACACAGAAACCTGCCCACCAATGATTCTAACAGCTTTTTTCCTAATTGCCAAGAATTGGAATGCCTTAGAATAGGTGAATGGATAAACAATTATACATCCATACAATGGAATTTATTCAGTGATAAAAAGAGATGAGCTATCAAACCACAAAAAGACACAGAATAACTTCAAATGCATATTGCTAAGTGAAAAAAGCCTGTCTGAAAGACTGCATACCATATAATCCCAAGTATATTTTGGAAAAGGCAAAAATATAGCCAGTAAGAAGTCAGTGGTTGCCAGGGATTTGGAAGCAGAGAGGAAGGGATGAATAGGTGGAGAACGGGCAATGTTCGAGGCAGGAACTATTCTGTATGACGCTCTAATGGTAGACACTCATCCTTGTACCATTGTCCAACCCCATAGGATGAGCAACACAAAGAACGAAATGTAAACTGTGGATTTAGTGGAAAATAATGTACGAATATTGCCTTATCGATTCCAACAAACGTATCAGACTAATGCAGGATGTTACTAAAAGGCAAGATCTGGCGGGGGAGGGGGGGTTGGGGTAGGGGTAAGTACTGGAACTCTGTACTTCCTGCTCAATGTTTCTATAAGCGTAAAGCGGCTCTTAAATTAAAACAAAACAAAACAAACACCTAATGGATGTAAACCTTCAGGGAAACAAGAAATCTGCCTCACCTACCACTGTATCCTACACTTCCAACTGATTCACAGAGTAGGTGATGAATTTTAGAAAGTTTTCAACAGAGAACCCTTAACATGAACGTAGGTGTATACTAAATGTACAGAAAAGTGTTGAGCATGTAGCAACTTAAAAACATGTCAGTTCATTCTTCTTGTCATCAAATTAAGAGGTTATCAGTACCCATCAGAACAGACCATAGCTTTTGTGGTGCACTATTAAAGTGGCTTAAATATAACCAGATACAGTAGGTTTTGTTTGAGTTTAATACTATTTGGTTTTAAATGAAGGTTTCATTTGCATTTTATGATGTGTGTTTAAAACTGAACCACAGGGGCACCAGAACAGCTCAGAGCATTAAGCATCTGCCTTTGACTCACATTATGGTCTCTGGGTCCTGAGACTGGGCCCTTCATCGGGCTTCCTGTTCAGCAGGGAGTCTGCTTCTCCCTCTCCCCCTAACCCCCTGCTCCTGCTCTCTCTTTCTCAAATGAATAAATAAAATCTTAAAAAACAAAAAAAAAAACTGAACCACATTTTGTAATTATTTTCAAGAAAGTTGTTATTTTGTACTTTGTGCTTAGAGAAAAATTCAGTGCTAAGAAAATTTATTTCAAATATATTTGCACATCTATCAAATATGCAAATGTTCTTCTTCCAGTGCTCTGAATGTCATAGGATTACAACATTCAGAAGTGACATCATAACATAAAGTCTTAAAAAGATGAATGAAAGACAATGTGTCCTCTTACAGACAAAAAAAAAAGAAATTTAACATGTATACAGATGGTAGGATTTCCTTTATTCCCTTACTGAATTTCATTTGTTTTTCTCCCCATCAGCACAAATTGCTGTCCACCTCCCTTTCAGATCATGGGCACCCTGGTTCTACCTCTGCATAGGTATGTCATTGGGTCAACCTGATACCGTCCTTGGATTTCCTAGCAGGGACCATAGTCCGTGGGTATCCAATTTATGCAATGACTCGTCCATCTGTTGCCCTACCTCCAGGCAACGTGACCAGCCCATCTGTGCTTGTTGACAGTGTGGGCTGCCTTGCTTATGTGCATGTGTGTTGGTAGAGTGGTAAGGTGTTCTGTCTCTCTCTCTCTCACACACACACACACACACTCATCCTCTTCTCCTCTCTTTTTCTCTCTCACACACATACACATTCATACCCTCTTTCTCTCTCTCACACACACACACACATACACATTCATATTCTTCCCGTCTCTTTCTCTCTCTCTCACACGCATACATTCATTCTCTCTCTCTCTCTCTCTCACACACATACACACACACACACACACACACACACACACACACACAAACTGTGGAAACTTTTCTCCTTCTCTGTTCCATTGATATCTTGGGCTACGTGTGGCTTTTTCACTTTGCTTTCATCACTAACCAGAATTCTGTGCCTCACACAACTGGCCAGGCACGGTGGTGTTAAATAGCTTTTGCTTGCTTGTTATGTGTGATTCCTCATCTAGAAGTGAAGCCTTTATTCTGCTGCAACTGGTCTAAATTAAAGGGTGAGTCTCGTTCATGAGTGGCTCACCTACACACAGTTGCTGATTTCTTCCATTTCTTTGCCATTTGTTTTGACAGATCATATTTATCATGTCCATTTTGTCTTGGCAGTCTTTGTCTCCAATCCACCTTTGGAAACCGACCTAAATAACCAGGTTGTATTTTATTTTTCTGGAACTTCTGTAGCTAACAGATTCCCAGGGAAACAGGCTGAGGCCCCTTTTCTGGAGTTTCTGTGTTGCGGTTTTCTGAGAGAAACCATCAGAGCAGGACCACTAGCAACATAGCCGCCCATCCATGAGGGCCTCTGCATGCCAGTGAGGCTGGCAGAGCCTAAAGGAATAATGTCAAGAACGCCAGTGAGCAGAGCAAAGATAAAAGTCTAAGAGGGAAAGCCCAGGAGAGCACCAGTCACAAGCTGCAAAGGCAAAGTCAGGGATATGGAAGATAAGACCCAGAAAAATGGGAAACAGCACATCTTGCTTCTCTCCTCAGCCTACCCAGATCACTTCCTTTCAGTCCTATATTCTCTACTACAGTATATATTCCGAGAGTAGACTATTCAACATATTGTTTTCTTAACTTTCTCAAATGCCCAGAAGAACGCTTGATCTATATATGAGGGGGGAAAGAAAACAATATGTTGAATAGTCTACTCTCGGAATATATACTGTAGTAGAGAATATAGGACTGAAAGGAAGTGATCTGGGTAGGCTGAGGAGAGAAGCAAGATGTGCTGTTTCCCATTTTTCTGGGTCTTATCTTCCATATCCCTGACTTTGCCTTTGCAGCTTGTGACTGGTGCTCTCCTGGGCTTTCCCTCTTAGACTTTTATCTTTGCTCTGCTCACTGGCGTTCTTGACATTATTCCTTTAGGCTCTGCCAGCCTCACTGGCATGCAGAGGCCCTCATGGATGGGCGGCTATGTTGCTAGTGGTCCTGCTCTGATGGTTTCTCTCAGAAAACCGCAACACAGAAACTCCAGAAAAGGGGCCTCAGCCTGTTTCCCTGGGAATCTGTTAGCTACAGAAGTTCCAGAAAAATAAAATACAACCTGGTTATTTAGGTCGGTTTCCAAAGGTGGATTGGAGACAAAGACTGCCAAGACAAAATGGACATGATAAATATGATCTGTCAAAACAAATGGCAAAGAAATGGAAGAAATCAGCAACTGTGTGTAGGTGAGCCACTCATGAACGAGACTCACCCTTTAATTTAGACCAGTTGCAGCAGAATAAAGGCTTCACTTCTAGATGAGGAATCACACATAACAAGCAAGCAAAAGCTATTTAACACCACCGTGCCTGGCCAGTTGTGTGAGGCACAGAATTCTGGTTAGTGATGAAAGCAAAGTGAAAAAGCCACACGTAGCCCAAGATATCAATGGAACAGAGAAGGAGAAAAGTTTCCACAGTTTGTGTGTGTGTGTGTGTGTGTGTGTGTGTGTGTGTGTATGTGTGTGAGAGAGAGAGAGAGAGAGAATGAATGTATGCGTGTGAGAGAGAGAGA
>NW_022633482.1:0-5846 GCF_010015895.1 Lontra canadensis
ATCAGCTAGATAGCTTATCTAAAGATTGCAAACACCTACAAATCCAACGGGAGATCGAAGAGAAGAAGAACAGCAATTCTAGAAACAGAAAATCAACCACTTGCTGAAAGGTAGGACTGGCGGAGAAGTGAATCCAAAGCGACGGGAAGATAGACCCCGGGGGGAGGGGCCGGCTCCCGGCAAGCGGCGGAGCAACGGAGCACAAAATCAGGACTTTTAAAAGTCTGTTCCACTGAGGGACATCGCTCCAGAGGCTTAATGGGGGTGAAGCCCACGCGGGGTCAGCGTGGCCTCAGGTCCCGCAGGGTCACAGAAGGATCGGGGTGTCTGAGTGTCGCAGAGCTTACAGGTATTAGAACAGGGAAGCCAGCTACAGAGACAGAGCCGAGGAGTGAGCTCTAAGCTCGGAGTTACCTTGAACCGGTCACAGGCTCGGTCAGCTCAGAGCGCGGCCGGAGGCCAGGGTGACGGGAGTAATTGGGCGCTGTTCTCTGAGGGCGCACTGAGGAGTGGGGCCCCGGGCTCTCGGCTCCTCCGGGCCAGAGACTGGGAGGCCGCCATCTTCATTCCCGTCCTCTGGAACTCTACGGAAAGCGCTCAGGGAACAAAAGCTCCCGAAAGCAAACCCCAGCCGATTACTCAGCTCGGCCCCTGGTAAGGGCGGTGCAATTCCACCTGGGGCAAAGACACTTGAGAATCACTACAACAGGCCCCTCCCCCAGAAGATCAACAAGAAATCCAGCCAGGACCAAGTTCACCTAACAAGGAGTGCAGTTTCAATACCAAGGAGAGCAGCGGAATTCCAGAGGAGGAGAAAGCAAAGCACGGAACTCATGGCTTTCTCCCCATGATTCTTTAGCCTTGCAGTTAATTTAATTTTTTTTTTCTTTTTCAGTTTTTTTCTCTTCTTCTGCTAAACTTTTTTAAACTTTTACCCTTTTCTTTTTTAACGCTTTTTAACTAGTTTATCTAATATATATATATTTTTTCCTTTTTATATTTTTTTCATTATTGGTTTTCTTTTTTTATTTGTTTCTTTTTTCTTTTTTCTTTCTTTTTTTTTTTCTTTCTGAACCTCTTTTTATCCCCTTCCCCGCCCCCTCACGATTTGGGATCTCTTCTGATTTGGCTAAAGCATATTTTCCTGGGGTTGTTGCCACCCTTTTAGTATTTTACTTACTCCTTCATATACTCTTATCTGGACAAAATGACAAGGCGGAAAAATTCACCACAAAAAAAAGAACAAGAGGCAGTACCAAAGGCTAAGGACCTAATCAATACAGACATTGGTAATATGTCAGATTTAGAGTTCAGAATGACTATTCTCAATAGCTGGGCTCGAAAAAGGCATGGAAGATATTAGAGAAACCCTCTCAGGAGATATAAAAGCCCTTTATGGAGAAATAAAAGAATTAAAATCTAATCAAGTTGAAATAAAAAAAGCTATTAATGAGGTGCAATAAAAAATGGAGGCTCTCACTGCTAGGATAAATGAGGCAGAAGAAAGAATTAGCGATATAGAAGACCAAATGACAGAGAATAAAGAAGCTGAGCAAAAGAGGGACAAACAGCTACTGGACCACGAGGGCAGAATTCGAGAGATAAGTGACACCATAAGACGAAACAACAATAGAATAATTGGGATCCCAGAAGAAGAAGAAAGAGAGAGGGGAGCAGAAGGTATATTGGAGAGAATTATTGGAGAGAATTTCCCCAATATGGCAAAGGGAACAAGCATCAAAATCCAGGAGGTTCAGAGAACCCCCCTCAAAATCAATAAGAATAGGTCCACACCCCGTCACCTAATAGTAAAATTTACAAGTCTTAGTGACAAAGAGAAAATCCTGAAAGCAGCCCGGGAGAAGAGTCTGTAACATACAATGGTAAAAATATTAGATTGGCAGCAGACTTATCCACAGAGACCTGGCAGGCCAGAAAGAACTGGCATGATATATTCAGAGCACTAAACGAGAAAAACATGCAGCCCAGAATACTATATCCAGCTAGGCTATCATTGAAAATAGAAGGAGAGATTAAAAGCTTCCAGGACAAACAAAAACTGAAAGAATTTGCAAACACCAAACCAGCTCTACAGGAAATATTGAAAGGGGTCCTCTAAGCAAAGAGAGACCCTAAAACTAGTAGGTCAGAAAGGAACAGAGACAATATACAATAACAGTCACCTTACAGGCAATACAATGGCACTAAATTCATATCTCTCAATAGTTACCCTGAATGTTAATGGGCTAAATGCCCCAATCAAAAGACACAGGGTATCAGAATGGATAAAAAAAAAAAAACCATCTATATGTTGCCTACAAGAAACTCCTTTTAAACCCGAAGACACCTCCAGATTTAAAGTGAGGGGGTGGAAAGAATTTACCATGTTAATGGACATCAGAAGAAAGCAGGAGTGGCAATCCTTATATCAGATCAATTAGATTTTAAGCCAAAGACTATAATAAGAGATGAGGAAGGACACTATATCATACTCAAAGGGTCTGTCCAACAAGAAGATCTAACAATTTTAAATATCTATGCCCCTAACATGGGAGCAGGCAACTGTATAAACCAATGAATAACAAAATCAAAGAAACACATCGACAATCATACAATAATAGTAGGGGACTTTAACACTCCCCTCACTGAAATGGACAGATCATCCAAGCAAAAGATCAACAAGGAAATAAAGGCCTTAAATGACACACTGGACCAGATGGACAGCACAGATATATTCAGAACATTCGATCCCAAAGCAACAGAATACACATTCTTCTCTAATGCACATGGAACAGTCCGCAGAATAGATCACATCCTCAGTCCTAAATCAGGTCTCAACCGGTATCAAAAGATTAGGATCATTCCCTGAATATTTTCAGACCACAATGCTCTGAAGCTAGAACTCAATCACAAGAGGAAATTTGGAAAGAACCCAAATACATGGAGACTAAACAGCATCCTTCTAAAGAATGAATGGGTCAACCAGGAAATTAAAGAAGAATTGAAAAAATTCATGGAAACAAATGATAATGAAAACACAATGGTTCAAAATCTGTGGGACACAACAAAGGCAGTCCTGAGAGGAAAATATATAGCGGTACAAGCCTTTCTCAAGAAACAAGAAAGGTCTCAGGTACACAACCTAACCCTACACTTAAAGGAGCTGGAGAAAGAACAAGAAAGAAACCCTAAACCCAGCAGGAGAAAAGAAATCATAAAGATCAGAGCAGAAATCAATGAAATAGAAACCAAAAAAAAACAATAGAACAAATCAACGAAACTAGGAGCTGGTTCTTTGAAAGAATTAATAAGATTGATAAACCCCTGGCCAGACTTATCAAAAAGAAAAGAGAAAGGACCCAAATCAATAAAATCATGAATGAAAGAGGAGAGATCACAACTAACACCAAAGAAATACAGACAATTATAAGAATATACTATGAGCAACTCTACACCAACAAATTTGACAATCTGGAAGAAATGGATGCATTCCTAGAGACATGTAAACTACCACAACTGAACCAGGAAGAAATAGAAAACCTGAACAGACCCATAACCAGTAAGGAGATTGAAACAGTCATCAAAAATCTCCAAACAAACAAAAGCCCAGGGCCAGATGGCTTCCGGAGGGAATTCTACCAAACATTTAAAGAAGAACTAATTCCTATTCTCCTGAGACTGTTCCAAAAAATAGAAATGGAAGGAAAACTTCCAAACTCATTTTATGAGGCCAGCATCACCTTGATCCCCAAACCAGACAAGGATCCCATCAAAAAAGAGAACTACAGACCAATATCCTTGATGAACACAGATGCGAAAATTATCACCAAAATACTAGCCAATAGGATTCAACAGTACATTAAAAAGATTATTCACCACGACCAAGTGGGATTTATTCCAGGGCTGCAAGGTTGGTTCAACATCCGCAAATCAATCCATGTGATACAACACATTAATAAAAGAAAAAACAGGAACCATATGATACTCTCCATAGATGCTGAAAAAGCATTTGACAAAGTACAGCATCCCTTCCTGATTAAAACTCTTCAAAGTGTAGGGATAGAGGGCACATACCTCAATATCATCAAAGCCATCTATGAAAAACCCATCGCAAATATCATTCTCAATGGAGAAAAACTGAAAGCTTTTCCGCTAAGGTCAGGAACACGGCAGGGATGTCCGTTATCACCACTGCTATTCAACATAGTACTAGAAGTCCTAGCCTCAGCAATCAGACAACAAAAAGAAATTAAAGGCATCCAAATCGGCAAAGAAGAAGTCAAACTATCACTCTTCGCAGATGATATGATACTATATGTGGAAAACCCAAAAGACTCCACTCCAAAACTGCTAGAACTTGTACAGGAATTCAGTAATGTGTCAGGATATAAAATCAATGCACAGAAATCAGTCGCATTTCTCTACACCAACAACAAGACAGAAGAAAGAGAAATTAAGGAGTCCATCCCATTTACAATTGCACCCAAAACTGTAAGATACCTAGGAATAAACCTAACCAAAGAGACTAAGAATCTATACACAGAAAACTATAAAGTACTCATGAAAGAAATTGAGGAAGACACAAAGAAATGGAAAAATGTTCCATGCTCCTGGATTGGAAGAACAAATATTGTGAAAATGTCTATGCTACCTAAAGCAATCTACACATTTAATGCAATTCCTATCAAAGTACCATCCATTTTTTTCAAAGAAATGGAACAAATAATCCTAAAATTTATATGGAACCAGAAAAGACCTCGAATAGCCAAAGGAATATTGAAAAAGAAAGCCAAAGTTGGTGGCATCACAATTCCGGACTTCAAGCTCTATTACATAGCTGTCATCATCAAGACAGTACGGTACTGGCACAAAAACAGACACATAGATCAATGGAACAGAACAGAGAGCCCAGAAATAGACCCTCAACTCTATGGTCAACTCATCTTCGACAAAGCAGGAAAGAATGTCCAATGGAAAAAAGACAGCCTCTTCAATAAATGGTGTTGGGAAAATTGGACAGCCACATGCAGAAAAATGATTTTGGACCATTTCCTTACACCACACACAAAAATAGACTCAAAATGGATGAAGGACCTCAATGTGAGAATGGAATCCATCAAAATCTTTGAGGAGAACACAGGCAGCAACCTCTTCAACCTCAGCCATAGCAACATCTTCCTAGGAACATCGCCAAAGGCAAGGGAAGCAAGGGCAAAAATGAACTATTGGGATTTCATCAAGATCAAAAGCTTTTGCACAGCAAAGGAAAGAGTTAACAAAACCAAAAGACAACTGACAGAATGGGAGAAGATATTTGCAAACGACATATCAGATAAAGGGCTAGTGTCCAAAATCTATAAAGAACTTAGCAAACTCAACACCCAAAGAACAAATAATCCAATCAAGAAATGGGCAGAAGACATGAACAGACATTTCTGCAAAGAAGACATCCAGATGGCCAACAGACACATGAAAAAGTGCTCCACATCACTCGGCATCAGGGAAATACAAATCAAAACCACAGTGAGATATCACCTCACACCAGTCAGAATGGCTAAAATTAACAAGTCCGGAAATGACAGATGCTGGCGAGGATGCGGAGAAAGGGGAACCCTCCTACACTGTTGGTGGGAATGCAAGCTGGTGCAACCACTCTGGAAAACAGCATGGAGGTTCCTCAAAATGTTGAAAATAGAACTACACTATGACCCAGCAATTGCACTGCTGGGTATTTACCCTAAAGATACAAACGTAGTGATCCGAAGGGGCACGTGCACCCGAATGTTTATAGCAGCAATGTCTACAATAGCCAAACTATGGAAAGAACCTAGATGTCCATCAACAGA
>NW_022633483.1:0-5846 GCF_010015895.1 Lontra canadensis
TGTGTGTGTGTGTGTGTGTGTGTGTGTGTGTGTGTGTATGTGTGTGAGAGAGAGAGAGAGAGAGAATGAATGTATGCGTGTGAGAGAGAGAGAAAGAGACGGGAAGAATATGAATGTGTATGTGTGTGTGTGTGTGAGAGAGAGAAAGAGGGTATGAATGTGTATGTGTGTGAGAGAGAAAAAGAGAGGAGAAGAGGATGAGTGTGTGTGTGTGTGTGTGAGAGAGAGAGAGACAGAACACCTTACCACTCTACCAACACACATGCACATAAGCAAGGCAGCCCACACTGTCAACAAGCACAGATGGGCTGGTCACGTTGCCTGGAGGTAGGGCAACAGATGGACGAGTCATTGCATAAATTGGATACCCACGGACTATGGTCCCTGCTAGGAAATCCAAGGACGGTATCAGGTTGACCCAATGACATACCTATGCAGAGGTAGAACCAGGGTGCCCATGATCTGAAAGGGAGGTGGACAGCAATTTGTGCTGATGGGGAGAAAAACAAATGAAATTCAGTAAGGGAATAAAGGAAATCCTACCATCTGTATACATGTTAAATTTCTTTTTTTTTTGTCTGTAAGAGGACACATTGTCTTTCATTCATCTTTTTAAGACTTTATGTTATGATGTCACTTCTGAATGTTGTAATCCTATGACATTCAGAGCACTGGAAGAAGAACATTTGCATATTTGATAGATGTGCAAATATATTTGAAATAAATTTTCTTAGCACTGAATTTTTCTCTAAGCACAAAGTACAAAATAACAACTTTCTTGAAAATAATTACAAAATGTGGTTCAGTTTTTTTTTTTGTTTTTTAAGATTTTATTTATTCATTTGAGAAAGAGAGAGCAGGAGCAGGGGGTTAGGGGGAGAGGGAGAAGCAGACTCCCTGCTGAACAGGAAGCCCGATGAAGGGCCCAGTCTCAGGACCCAGAGACCATAATGTGAGTCAAAGGCAGATGCTTAATGCTCTGAGCTGTTCTGGTGCCCCTGTGGTTCAGTTTTAAACACACATCATAAAATGCAAATGAAACCTTCATTTAAAACCAAATAGTATTAAACTCAAACAAAACCTACTGTATCTGGTTATATTTAAGCCACTTTAATAGTGCACCACAAAAGCTATGGTCTGTTCTGATGGGTACTGATAACCTCTTAATTTGATGACAAGAAGAATGAACTGACATGTTTTTAAGTTGCTACATGCTCAACACTTTTCTGTACATTTAGTATACACCTACGTTCATGTTAAGGGTTCTCTGTTGAAAACTTTCTAAAATTCATCACCTACTCTGTGAATCAGTTGGAAGTGTAGGATACAGTGGTAGGTGAGGCAGATTTCTTGTTTCCCTGAAGGTTTACATCCATTAGGTGTTTGTTTTGTTTTGTTTTAATTTAAGAGCCGCTTTACGCTTATAGAAACATTGAGCAGGAAGTACAGAGTTCCAGTACTTACCCCTACCCCAACCCCCCCTCCCCCGCCAGATCTTGCCTTTTAGTAACATCCTGCATTAGTCTGATACGTTTGTTGGAATCGATAAGGCAATATTCGTACATTATTTTCCACTAAATCCACAGTTTACATTTCGTTCTTTGTGTTGCTCATCCTATGGGGTTGGACAATGGTACAAGGATGAGTGTCTACCATTAGAGCGTCATACAGAATAGTTCCTGCCTCGAACATTGCCCGTTCTCCACCTATTCATCCCTTCCTCTCTGCTTCCAAATCCCTGGCAACCACTGACTTCTTACTGGCTATATTTTTGCCTTTTCCAAAATATACTTGGGATTATATGGTATGCAGTCTTTCAGACAGGCTTTTTTCACTTAGCAATATGCATTTGAAGTTATTCTGTGTCTTTTTGTGGTTTGATAGCTCATCTCTTTTTATCACTGAATAAATTCCATTGTATGGATGTATAATTGTTTATCCATTCACCTATTCTAAGGCATTCCAATTCTTGGCAATTAGGAAAAAAGCTGTTAGAATCATTGGTGGGCAGGATTCTGGCAATTTTCTACAAAGCTAACATCATTCAACCCTACGATCCAGCAGTCATGCTCCTAGGTGTTCACCCAAATGAGCTGAAAACACATATGCACACAGAAACCTGCCCACCAATGATTCTAACAGCTTTTTTCCTAATTGCCAAGAATTGGAATGCCTTAGAATAGGTGAATGGATAAACAATTATACATCCATACAATGGAATTTATTCAGTGATAAAAAGAGATGAGCTATCAAACCACAAAAAGACACAGAATAACTTCAAATGCATATTGCTAAGTGAAAAAAGCCTGTCTGAAAGACTGCATACCATATAATCCCAAGTATATTTTGGAAAAGGCAAAAATATAGCCAGTAAGAAGTCAGTGGTTGCCAGGGATTTGGAAGCAGAGAGGAAGGGATGAATAGGTGGAGAACGGGCAATGTTCGAGGCAGGAACTATTCTGTATGACGCTCTAATGGTAGACACTCATCCTTGTACCATTGTCCAACCCCATAGGATGAGCAACACAAAGAACGAAATGTAAACTGTGGATTTAGTGGAAAATAATGTACGAATATTGCCTTATCGATTCCAACAAACGTATCAGACTAATGCAGGATGTTACTAAAAGGCAAGATCTGGCGGGGGAGGGGGGGTTGGGGTAGGGGTAAGTACTGGAACTCTGTACTTCCTGCTCAATGTTTCTATAAGCGTAAAGCGGCTCTTAAATTAAAACAAAACAAAACAAACACCTAATGGATGTAAACCTTCAGGGAAACAAGAAATCTGCCTCACCTACCACTGTATCCTACACTTCCAACTGATTCACAGAGTAGGTGATGAATTTTAGAAAGTTTTCAACAGAGAACCCTTAACATGAACGTAGGTGTATACTAAATGTACAGAAAAGTGTTGAGCATGTAGCAACTTAAAAACATGTCAGTTCATTCTTCTTGTCATCAAATTAAGAGGTTATCAGTACCCATCAGAACAGACCATAGCTTTTGTGGTGCACTATTAAAGTGGCTTAAATATAACCAGATACAGTAGGTTTTGTTTGAGTTTAATACTATTTGGTTTTAAATGAAGGTTTCATTTGCATTTTATGATGTGTGTTTAAAACTGAACCACAGGGGCACCAGAACAGCTCAGAGCATTAAGCATCTGCCTTTGACTCACATTATGGTCTCTGGGTCCTGAGACTGGGCCCTTCATCGGGCTTCCTGTTCAGCAGGGAGTCTGCTTCTCCCTCTCCCCCTAACCCCCTGCTCCTGCTCTCTCTTTCTCAAATGAATAAATAAAATCTTAAAAAACAAAAAAAAAAACTGAACCACATTTTGTAATTATTTTCAAGAAAGTTGTTATTTTGTACTTTGTGCTTAGAGAAAAATTCAGTGCTAAGAAAATTTATTTCAAATATATTTGCACATCTATCAAATATGCAAATGTTCTTCTTCCAGTGCTCTGAATGTCATAGGATTACAACATTCAGAAGTGACATCATAACATAAAGTCTTAAAAAGATGAATGAAAGACAATGTGTCCTCTTACAGACAAAAAAAAAAGAAATTTAACATGTATACAGATGGTAGGATTTCCTTTATTCCCTTACTGAATTTCATTTGTTTTTCTCCCCATCAGCACAAATTGCTGTCCACCTCCCTTTCAGATCATGGGCACCCTGGTTCTACCTCTGCATAGGTATGTCATTGGGTCAACCTGATACCGTCCTTGGATTTCCTAGCAGGGACCATAGTCCGTGGGTATCCAATTTATGCAATGACTCGTCCATCTGTTGCCCTACCTCCAGGCAACGTGACCAGCCCATCTGTGCTTGTTGACAGTGTGGGCTGCCTTGCTTATGTGCATGTGTGTTGGTAGAGTGGTAAGGTGTTCTGTCTCTCTCTCTCTCACACACACACACACACACTCATCCTCTTCTCCTCTCTTTTTCTCTCTCACACACATACACATTCATACCCTCTTTCTCTCTCTCACACACACACACACATACACATTCATATTCTTCCCGTCTCTTTCTCTCTCTCTCACACGCATACATTCATTCTCTCTCTCTCTCTCTCTCACACACATACACACACACACACACACACACACACACACACACACAAACTGTGGAAACTTTTCTCCTTCTCTGTTCCATTGATATCTTGGGCTACGTGTGGCTTTTTCACTTTGCTTTCATCACTAACCAGAATTCTGTGCCTCACACAACTGGCCAGGCACGGTGGTGTTAAATAGCTTTTGCTTGCTTGTTATGTGTGATTCCTCATCTAGAAGTGAAGCCTTTATTCTGCTGCAACTGGTCTAAATTAAAGGGTGAGTCTCGTTCATGAGTGGCTCACCTACACACAGTTGCTGATTTCTTCCATTTCTTTGCCATTTGTTTTGACAGATCATATTTATCATGTCCATTTTGTCTTGGCAGTCTTTGTCTCCAATCCACCTTTGGAAACCGACCTAAATAACCAGGTTGTATTTTATTTTTCTGGAACTTCTGTAGCTAACAGATTCCCAGGGAAACAGGCTGAGGCCCCTTTTCTGGAGTTTCTGTGTTGCGGTTTTCTGAGAGAAACCATCAGAGCAGGACCACTAGCAACATAGCCGCCCATCCATGAGGGCCTCTGCATGCCAGTGAGGCTGGCAGAGCCTAAAGGAATAATGTCAAGAACGCCAGTGAGCAGAGCAAAGATAAAAGTCTAAGAGGGAAAGCCCAGGAGAGCACCAGTCACAAGCTGCAAAGGCAAAGTCAGGGATATGGAAGATAAGACCCAGAAAAATGGGAAACAGCACATCTTGCTTCTCTCCTCAGCCTACCCAGATCACTTCCTTTCAGTCCTATATTCTCTACTACAGTATATATTCCGAGAGTAGACTATTCAACATATTGTTTTCTTAACTTTCTCAAATGCCCAGAAGAACGCTTGATCTATATATGAGGGGGGAAAGAAAACAATATGTTGAATAGTCTACTCTCGGAATATATACTGTAGTAGAGAATATAGGACTGAAAGGAAGTGATCTGGGTAGGCTGAGGAGAGAAGCAAGATGTGCTGTTTCCCATTTTTCTGGGTCTTATCTTCCATATCCCTGACTTTGCCTTTGCAGCTTGTGACTGGTGCTCTCCTGGGCTTTCCCTCTTAGACTTTTATCTTTGCTCTGCTCACTGGCGTTCTTGACATTATTCCTTTAGGCTCTGCCAGCCTCACTGGCATGCAGAGGCCCTCATGGATGGGCGGCTATGTTGCTAGTGGTCCTGCTCTGATGGTTTCTCTCAGAAAACCGCAACACAGAAACTCCAGAAAAGGGGCCTCAGCCTGTTTCCCTGGGAATCTGTTAGCTACAGAAGTTCCAGAAAAATAAAATACAACCTGGTTATTTAGGTCGGTTTCCAAAGGTGGATTGGAGACAAAGACTGCCAAGACAAAATGGACATGATAAATATGATCTGTCAAAACAAATGGCAAAGAAATGGAAGAAATCAGCAACTGTGTGTAGGTGAGCCACTCATGAACGAGACTCACCCTTTAATTTAGACCAGTTGCAGCAGAATAAAGGCTTCACTTCTAGATGAGGAATCACACATAACAAGCAAGCAAAAGCTATTTAACACCACCGTGCCTGGCCAGTTGTGTGAGGCACAGAATTCTGGTTAGTGATGAAAGCAAAGTGAAAAAGCCACACGTAGCCCAAGATATCAATGGAACAGAGAAGGAGAAAAGTTTCCACAGTTTGTGTGTGTGTGTGTGTGTGTGTGTGTGTGTGTGTGTATGTGTGTGAGAGAGAGAGAGAGAGAGAATGAATGTATGCGTGTGAGAGAGAGAGA
>NW_022633484.1:0-5846 GCF_010015895.1 Lontra canadensis
CCCTCGGTGGCTTGTCTCAGGCACAAGTTCAGACAGCCCAGGGCCCATCCCTAAGGTCAGAGATGCAGAAGAAGGAAGGATGGATGGAAGGACAGATGGAAGAACAAATGACAGTAGGAAACAGGACAGGTGGGGAAGGGGAGCCAGGGGATGGGGGCGGGGAGAAGGGGAGCACATGCAGGCTGAAGTACAATAGTACCTCTCTAGCTGCCTGGGTAAGGTTCCTCAACCAAAAATTCTCCTTCCGCGAGGGTTATGAGGAACCTTACCCAGGCAGCTAGAGAGGTACTATTGTACTTCAGCCTGCATGTGCTCCCCTTCTCCCCGCCCCCATCCCCTGGCTCCCCTTCCCCACCTGTCCTGTTTCCTACTGTCATTTGTTCTTCCATCTGTCCTTCCATCCATCCTTCCTTCTTCTGCATCTCTGACCTTAGGGATGGGCCCTGGGCTGTCTGAACTTGTGCCTGAGACAAGCCACCGAGGGGCCAGGGTCGATTCCAACCCGGGCCACAGCCCTCTCCCAAGCGGGGGTGTTCATCTGACAGCTGTCCATACCGTCCTTGCCGTCTCCATCAGTCACTAACTCATATTTCCAGTCCTGGAGGGTCATGTCCTCATCCCCGCCAGCCTGCCCCCCTCACTGTTGTGTGTGCCCTCAGGTGAACTGCCCTCACCTCAGCCGAGGATTCTGCACGCCTCGTATCCGGGGCAACACCTGCTTCTGCTGCGACCTCTACAACTGTGGCAAGTACGTGCTGAGCTGCCAGGCTCTGGGAATGACAGCCTGACCCCAGTGGGGACTACAAGGGGCAGGGTGGCGGGGGGGGGGCGGGGAGGACAGAGTGCAAGGGCACGCCGCTGTCCAGATCAGAGAAATGCAAGATGTTGGTCTGTCAACAGATTTCGGCTAATAAGCATTACTTGCCTCCCCAGTGCGAGGCGCCGTGCAAAGTGCTTTGGAATATTTGATCTCATTTAGTCCTCATCTCTGATGCATGTAGGATGATCACCTCCATTTTACAGATGTGGAGAGTGAGGAGTGAGACTCAGAGGAAGCAGACACCTAGCCCAAGGTCACACAGAACTCGAAATGGTAGAGATGGGGTTCAAACCCAGTTCTGTCTTAAGTCCAAGTTCAACAGCCCGCAACAAATAGTTAATGAGCCCCTTCTCTGGGGCTGGCCTTGTTCTAGACCCTGCTGATTCAGTAGCAAACAGAATAAAAGTCCTTACCCTGATGAAGCTGATATTTTACTAGGGAAGACAGCCGATAGCGCGTGAATATATAATATGTCAAGGATTGATCAGGGGTCTGAGAAAAAAAATGAGCCAGGGGTGGTAGATAGATAGTGACAAGGTGAGGAACCTGTGTGCTATGTGAGACAGAGTAGCCAGGGAAGGTCTCTTTGAGAAAGGGACATTTGTGCAGAGAACTGAACGAAGGCAGAGGGCAACCCAAGTAGATACCTGAGGAAAGAGTATGTCAAACAGCAGGAACAGCAAGTGCAAAGGCCCTGTGGCAGGAGCAGACTCGGTACTAGTCCTGTCACAACCACCCTGGCTCTCTGCCCTCTAATTGCAAAAACATCACTTATTCTTTCTTTCAAAACATATTTAGGGGGTAGGAATACAGAGTCTACCGCTGAGGAGCTCACAGACTAGTGGGGATGTGTGGACGACTGATTACATATGCCAGAGTGTGATAAGTAGAGTGGGGATTAGTGGGCACATTGGGGACCCTGGTTACCCAAATGACTGAACTCAGAGTTGCTGGGGGACAGTGTCAAGGAGGAGGTGATGTGGGCG
This sequence comes from Lontra canadensis, assembly GCF_010015895.1. Taxonomy (NCBI): domain Eukaryota; kingdom Metazoa; phylum Chordata; class Mammalia; order Carnivora; family Mustelidae; genus Lontra; species Lontra canadensis. Next base: position 1,807 of record NW_022633484.1, read on the forward strand.
CTGAAGTTTAAAGGATGAGTAGGGAGTTAGGAAACAAACCAAAACGGGGTAGAAGTGGAGAGGGTATTCCCAGCAGTTGTGAGGTGGGGCCTGTTTGACAGGGGGTAGGAAGCGACCACAGAGAGCTCACAGGCCATGGGAATGACTTTGGACTTGACCCTGTAAGCAATTTGGACTCAACGACAGACCCCATAAGCCACCGAATGCTAGAGTGTGGAATATGGGGCTCTGAGGGCCTGGAGAGGGAAGAGAGGAAGGGATTTCGCAGAGGGGGCCTGGCTGGAGCTAGATCCAGAAGGATCAGATAGATGCAGCCCCCTCCTCACTCCCACTCCCTCCTCTCGGTATTGGGGGGGGCCCGTCACTCTGGTTTGAGAATCAAAACCTGGCGGACTAGAGGCAGGGAGGAGACATGCGGGACTCACACAAGCCCTTTACCTCTTTCCCTTGTACCAGCCTCATTTCGTTAAAAGGTTTGGCGGGCAGAGGAAGAGAAACTTAAAGACTCAAATGAGGTTTGGGGATTATCTGGGAGGTTCAATTATTCATGTTGTAATAATAACTAACACTTGTAAAGGACTTCCCTCCTTCGCAGTGGTGATGGAGAGGCTGGCTATAATTGTACTTCCTGAGCTCATCCTTCCAAAAATGATCAAAGGAATGTAAAATAGGTCCCACGGGAATTGGGGTTATTTTGCTATCTTTCCTTTTCCTCCCCTTGCCTCCCTTTCCCTACTGCTGTCCTTCTCTCCCCTTCTTCCCTCTCTCTCACTGTCTCCCTGCTCTAACCCCTCCTCTGGTCCGCTCCCCCCTCTTTTCCCACTTCCTGGCGGGGGGGGGGGGATGGGGCGGGGCGGGGTTTGGGAGCTGGCCAGCACCACAGGCCTGAGATGGAAAAGAGGAGAGGCCAGCCCGGGGAGGGCTGCAAAGTGATTCCTTGCGCACACACCTTTCTCTTTGCAATTAGATGTGTTGCTGGAAAAGGTTGGCACAAACTAAACCCTACTTTTAATTACATTTAACTGAGTCCTTAGGTGAAATTTTTTTCTGAAAGTGGAGCCCCAGTATATCTTCCTGTCAATCTGAACTTGATAATAACTGACTTTCTTACTTTCTTAGAGCAACGTAGGCCAGGATGGTCTTTAAATTCTCTAAAGGAATTTTATGAGGAGCAGTGCTAAACTCTGGGCTCTCTAGAGGCAGGGAACATGACTTCATCTTATCTATATCCCCAGGCCTCAGCTCAGGACCAGGCATGAGTAAAGACCTAATGAAACAGGAGTGACATTTTTGGGAAAGTACCAAAAAGAAGAACACCTTCCTCACTAGTAAGATAACATATTGGCCTAGGCAACTAAGAGGGGTCACAGGGATATTGTCCCTAAAGATCTTCAAGCCTGGAAATGGTTTTCACCTACCTGATGCCCGGAGACCAACCCCAGGCATCAGTCAAGGCCCTGTTGGCAGTGCTAAGTTTCCAAAGGCAAAGCCACTAGGAAAAGACTTCCTGAACTTTCCATCGGGAAACAGTCTCAATGGGGTCATAAACTAGGGCCACGAGATTTGAAGAGGCAACGATCCTACAATAGAGGGGAAAGTTTTTCCTTGTCCATAGGCTTTTTCCAGTCAGTGCCAAAGAGACCTGAACTCCAGGCCTAAATATAGCTAACAACAAGCATTCTGAGAGATGTGGGGACTTTAATTTTGCCGAGTGTGTATTTGTTTTCCTCACACGAAACCTATTTTTAATCAATTGCCAGCTCCTCCAGTCCATTTCCTGGAAAGGAGGCCAAGAAAGAAAAAAAAAAAAGTGGGAACAAAAACATCAGGCAGTCATTTGTATAGTGCTATGGAAACAGAGTTTCTACTGTCCCCTCAAACCCACAGACCTTCTCTGACGTCAAGGCAGTGAGGTTTTAATACCAAACATAGATTATTCCATTTAGCCTTGTGCAGGAAGGTGGCTTTCTCTAGGACGCAGCTCCTCAAAGCCCTTCGCTCAGCTTTGGAGAGGTCAGGTCAATATCACTGATTGCCAATGCATCACCTAAAGGAAATGGAGGGATATGGGGTAGTCTGTCAGCTGTCTCCACTGGTAATAAAACAGAAAGAGACAGCTTACTTTCATTCATTCCTCCCTTCAACAAACTTTTACAGAGCTCCTAAAATATGTGCCAGGGACTGTTCGAGAAGAATAGGTATGGAGAAAGCATAATTTTACCCTTATGGAACTCAGTTTACCAGTGGGGGTTGTGGGGAGGGCAGCTTAGTCCCGCGTGCAGATTTCCAGGGTTCCAGGTCCCTATGGAAGGGCAGAAGGATGTCCTGCTGCCTTATCCAAGGTCTGTTGCCTCCTCCTTTGTTAAATGATGACTGAAACACAGAGAGGTTATCTGTTTCTCCACGGGCACCCAGCAAGTTGAGAGCAAGAGGGTGAAAGCCTATATTGGGCAATCAAGCTCATGATCAATGCCGCAATCAGTCTTTGAACTCAGTTACTCATTCACCAGGAGTTTATTGATGACTTAGAATGTTTCTACCACTGGGCTAGGCAGTGAGGGAAACACAACAGAAGTGTAAGAGAAGACCGTCACCCTCGAGAGGTTACAATTTAGGTGGAGACATTATGTCCAACTTGAATGTAACCTCCGCACCCAACCTAGCTCTTGGCACTGAGTGGGCCCTCAATAACCATTGGATTCAATGACTAACTGAATTACTGACATTTGCGAAGTGCCAGACTGAGAGGAATGTGCTGTCTGAGGCTGTGGGAGTCCAGGGAAAAAAGCCAATGAATAGGGCACTGGAATCCTTGTAGAAGACACTAGAGAGATGGTACGGAAGCTTCGAGTAGTGGGAGAGGTTAGGACAGGCAGAGAACAGAAGGCAGCACCCTCCATGCAGGGACAGAAATCTGAGCATAGGTTTGGAGTAAGTAGCCAGCATGGCCAGGCTGGGGCTCCTGGGGGCTCCAGGCTAGCTGGAGTGTAGACTCCCTTCTAGAGTCAGATTATGGCAGCCTGAGGAATTGGGACTCTTTATCAGGAAGGTAATGAATGGAGAGCCACGGAGGATTTTGATTAAATGAATGATTTAGTTTTCAAAATGTTCAAAGAAGCTTAATCGGGCAGTGGTAGGGTCTCGTGAGAGGGCCTTACAGTCTAGAGACTGAACCAAGTGGAATCCGGAATCTCACAGAGAAACAAACCATATTCATTTGCTAAACCCTGAACCAGATCTAAGCATTAATGTTCTTTCGCTTCATGGTTAAGTAAAAAATACTTCAGTAGCTGCTGAACCTGCTCAAATTGGAACCAAACATATAGTATCTAAAATTATTAAATATTTTTAAACAAACCACTAACCTATCACAGTGGTGTGGTCTGCACCTTTCAAGTGTCAATGCTTCTAAGAACAAGAGTCTAAGGTTCATTGCCAGAGGCTGGCTCTTAGAAGGGGGGAAGAAAAGCATAGCTACATATTTTGCCGGGGGCTCTTATTAGGTGCTGGAGTGGTGCTTTCGTGCATTCTCTCATTAAATCCCCGAAGCTCAGAGAAGTTAAGAAAGTTGCTGAGGGTCAGACAATAAGCGACAAGAGCTGGGATCCAAACGTGGTCCAACTCTTGAGTCTTCTGTGCAGTACTGCCTGTCTGTGTGTACTCCTGGCCTGCTCTTCGTGTGTTGGGAAGTAGACAAAGATAACCTGGGGGAAGTCAGAAGCTGAGTGTTCAGCCTCTCCTGTGCCCCGACAACCCCACACTCACCCTTACCCACCGGCCTGCCTTTCGGCAGTCCTCTCTGTGCCTCTTTGTGGCAGTAAGCTATCTTTCTTTTCACTGCATAAATCTATTAATAAGTGATACTCTTGAGAGTAATGCCTTAAAATCCCAATAAACACGGGATATGTTCATATTTTATATCAGAAGCAAGAATTTTTCAAGAAGATAATGAAATAGGTCTTCTTTTCAATGTTATGGCTTGTGGTTTTGTATTAGGTTCAATGAAAAAGAAAAGATACGTGCAAGTAATATCCAAAAAA
>NW_022633485.1:0-673 GCF_010015895.1 Lontra canadensis
AAAAAGAAAGTTTACCAAGAGCAAAAGAGAGTGTAGTTTTAGTGTAATCCAGGGAAATCACTGGTGAGCTTTCATTAAAGAAAAGCTAGAAATAAATTTAAAACGTTAGGATTACTCAGTTAAAACAAAGGCAGAAAAATAGATTAAAGTTTGCCAATTCATTAATAATTTGCATAAATCAGTGAAAAATTGGAAGGACAATATAAAAATGTCAAAAAAGATGATGTTAGGACACAGTTAAGTAAATACTGACTTATTTTTATAGGCCCATTTTTGATAGGATACCAGTTAGACTGTTTTAATAAAGAAATGGACTCTTTCTGTTTTGTTGTTCTGTTATCCTCAATATGTGACTCCATTTCAATGAAATCATTGCCCAAAATGGCTGCCTCATTTCCTACCATCTCATCCTCACACACCCAGGGAGAAGGGAGAGAGTGCATACTCCTCCATTATCAAGGTACACCTTGGAAGTTACCCATGCCACTTCTGCTCACAACCCACTGCCCAGACCCTATTCATAGGTCCACACTTAACTACAAGGGAGGCTGAGATATGCAATCTTAAGTTAGATAATCATGTCCTAAGCTAAAACTTTTATCACTATGGAAGAAAAGAATATTGGACATTGGGAGCAATTAGAAATCTCTGCCAGACATCTCATTATTCAAGA
>NW_022633485.1:683-5484 GCF_010015895.1 Lontra canadensis
AATGTTTTGAAGATTATAACATGTCCCAGATTAAGAGAAGCAAGGAAAGGTCTTCTCTGTATGCTTATGTGGATTGCTGATGACCAGAGAGGTCGTAGACATAGGGAACGAAGAGAAGGAATCCTAAGGTGAAATTCAGAGATAGTGATTCAGGAAATCTTGGCCTAGTAACTTTATCCCACAAGACATCCCTTTCCAGTGCCAACTTTGGAGGTCTCAAATTTGTTTATTACTAACAGGACAGTAGGTGTCCCCTCACAATTGATTTCCTACTACTTTTAGTTAGTCAGGATTCTTCAAATAGGGGTTCCTGGGTGACTCAGTTAAGTGTCTGCCTTTGGCTCAAGTCATGCTCAGTGGAGAGTCTGTTTCTCTCTCTGTCCCTCCCCCTGCTCATGTTCTCTCCCCCACTCTTTCTTTTACATAAATAAAATCTTAAAAAATAAAAATAAAAAAAGAATTCTTGGGGCATCTGGGTGGCTCAGCTTGTTAAGCGACTGTCTTCAGCTCAGGTCATGATCATGGAGTCCCAGGATCAAGTCCAGCATCGGGGTTCCTGCTCAACAGGTAGTCTGCTTCTCCCCTCCTCATACTCTCTCTCTCTCTTCCTCTCTCATTCTCTCTCTCAAATAAATAACAAAAATAGAGAGAAATAAAGAATTTTTTTTTTATTTGTCAGAGAGAGAGAGAGAGAGAGAGTGAGCACAGGCAGACAGAGAGGCAGGCAGAGTCAGAGGGAGAAGCAGGCTCCCTGCCGAGCAAGGGGCCCAATGTGGGACTCGATCCCAGGACGCTGGGATCATGACCTGAACCGAAGGCAGCTGCTTAACCAACTGAGCCATCCAGGCGTCCCGAGAAAGAATTCTTAAACATACAATCCTTCTCAAACTAGACTGAACTTACTTCACCTCCTACCAATACCCAAAAGTATCCAAAAAGCATATAGAACTTATCAACCTCCATCAACAAAGAATTGTCAGCATCGCCTATGCAACGTCATGCCAGCAGCCCCAAAATGTCATATGAAGGTCACACGAAACACGCTGCTCTTTCCGGATGGATAGTTAGCTGTCTTCCCAGTCTGGCACATTCTCCTCATCCCTCAGAAGTTATCCATCACCTCTTTCCCAAAACTTCCCTTGACCCCGGACTGAAGGGGCCCCTAAATGCCGCCATACAGCTTTGCTTATTACTCTATCATTGCCTCGCCCACATGGCATTGTAATTATTTGAATACTGAGGGTTAGGATGGCAGCATATGAATTTGACGGTCACACAATTCAGCCGGTATAGCACAAACCTAAACATAATTCATAATGTGTTGAATTCATTTATCCTTGCCTGCAAGAAGTTAGATCGTGACTGAAAGAAGTTGTTTTTGGACTCATTCAAACTGTGTGTTTGTTTTTGTTTGATTTGTTTGTTTCCCTGTGCACCTATTTACGCACCACTATATTTAGAATAGAGGTTTGACTTATAGCCTCTTTTTTTTTTTTTTAGATTTTTATTTTTATTTATTTGACAGAGAGAGACCACAAACAGGGAGAGAGGTAGGCAGAGAGAGAGAGAAAGGGAAGCAGGCTCCCCGCTAAGCAGAGAACCCCATGCGGAACTTGATCCCAGGACCCCGAGATCATGACCCGAGCCGAAGGCAGCAGCTTAACCCACTGAGCCACCCAGGCGCCCCACACACCACTATATTTAGGCCAAGAAAATTGTACCTAAGAGAAAAATGCACCACTCCTGTTCTCTTGGAGTTTACTATCTAGGTAAGAGGTTTTTCTAACTGCTTTAGCAAAGGCACAAATCAGAAGAAGGTGGGGCTATGCTAGGAGAGGTTGAGTGGAAAGTCTGAAGCCATCCAACTCAGTTCCTGCTCACCCTCTATGAGGGCCAAACCACAGAACCCTGAAGCCAAACCACAGAACCCTGGAACCCTAGGGAGCACCATTAGAAAGAGTAAGGGGCACATATATTAACCCAAATCAGATAATAAATATGCAATTGTTTACTGTAAACTGTAAAATAGCATACTAACTATGGTTGTTGTTTTATAGACTGCAAAGTGTTCTCACAGTCTTAAGTCAACTGAGTATGTATAAGAATATCACGGGGCACACCTGGGTGGCTCAACTGGTTAAGCGTCTGCCTTCGGCTCAGGTCATGATTCCAGGGTCAAGACCCGCACTGGGTTCCCTGCTCTGCGGGGAGTCTGCTTCTCCCTCTGCCTACTGCTCCCCCTGCTTGTATGTGTGCTCGCTCTCTCTCTCTCTCTCTGACAAGTAAATGAATAAAATCTTTAAAAAAATAAGAATATCATGGGAAGAAGGGACTGCATGAAAAGAAGGGGAAACACCAGGGGAAGAAGTAAAGAAGAGACTCAGAGACAGAAAGTGTAAAGAGGAATATCACACATGCAAAAATTAGACACTAAGGCTGACCAGTACGGGTACCTCTGTGTAGCAACTGTAGCATCTGAAGAAACAACAGTAACCATATATAGGGCTCTCCTGTAAGTCAGGGACTGGGCAGAGCCCAAAGCATCCATCATCTCATCCTTACAGCAACCTTGAGAAATGCTATTGTTTCCCCATTTTACAGATGAAGAAAACTTTTCCAGGGCTTGAAAAGTTTAGGAATGTGTCCAAAGTTAACTAGTTAATTAGAGACAGAACTCAGATTCTGGGCTATCTGAGGTCAACGCCTAGACAGGTAACAAATTTCAACATCTTTTGTTTATGACAAGACATGTAACTCAAAGTCTTTGTCTTCATGTGCCTGCAATGTGGAAGAACAGCACATTCTGATTTGCCAGGAACACTCCAGGGTTACATCTGTTTCCCAGTGTAATTAACAACAGCATTCCCTTTCACCCTCAGAAGTGTCCCATTTTAGACAAAAATGTTCATAGCCATCCGGCCACAATGCCATAGTGAAATGTGTCTACAAGATTTTCCAGGCCCAGTGCAAAATAAAAGTGTGAGGCCTTTTGCTCAAAAAGCAGGGGGAAATGTGTTATTAAAGGTACTGAAATAGGGGCACCTGGGTGGCTCAGTTGGTTAAGCCTCTGCCTTCAGCTCAGGTCATGATCCCAGGGTCAGGGGATTGAGCCCCGAATTAGGATCCCTGCTCAGCAGGAAGCCTGCTTCTCCCTCTCCCTCTCCCCATGCTTGTGTTCCTTCTCTTGTTGTCTCTCTCTGTCAAATAAATAAAGTCTTTAAAAAAAAAAAAAAGAGGTACTGAAATATAAAGCTTTTCTCTTTCTTTCATATATTAGCTCTACTCACACTCTAGTCCCAATGGACTTCACTTGTAAATCACAAGTTCAAAGATAAAACGAGCACAAATTTCAAGACAGTGCTAGCAGAGCTCTAAACCAAGTTCTAGGTCTTTCTGAGCATGAAGACCAGAGCAAAGTGCACAGCATGCACACCCATGAAGCTGGCCCTGCTCTGCCCTTCTTCTGTTCGATGGGTCTGGGAAGACATCCTGATCTTGGAATGGCCTATGATTTCACAAGCACTGCACAAAATTCTGGGGAAAAACAGACAAGTAAAATATGGGCCTGTCCTCAAGAAGCTTACATTCTAATAGAATGAGACCAAAGTAAACACATACATGTATAAGCCTCCTTTGGTGCAGGGAAGAAGAAACTACAAAGCAGTGAGCACTGTAGCCTGGGATGGGGTAGGGAGGACAGCAGAGAGGACAGGATTATGAAGTTTCCTGAAGGAATGGAGCCCTGAAAACCCAGTGAGAATACAAAAGGATAAAAGGGCTAGCAAGAAGCAAAAGAAGCCAGAGATCCCTTGGGAAGAGAGAATCACTCTATATACCAGCTATCTGTGGGGTGGGGTGGGGAAAGTTGTTCTCGCTTTAAAAAATGAAAGGGTTGGAAATGAGAACAAAAAGGAATTAGAAGTATAAAAGATCTTAGGGGTACCTGAGTGACTCTGTCAGTTAAGCATCTGACTTAAATGCTCAGGTCTTAATCTCAGAGTCCTAGAATCGAACCCCAGTCAGGCTCCCCTTAGCAGGGAGTCTGCTTCTCCTTTTCCTTCTCCCTCTGCCTCTCCCCTGGTTCATGGTCACGTGCTCTTTTTCTTTTTCTCTCAAATAAAATTTTTAAAAATCTTTAAAAGAAAAAGAAGTATAAAAGATCTTAGTAAGAAAAGTTTTCCCCTTCAGGTCATATGATCATTTAATCAAGAGAAAAAATACCATTTTGTTTATTTATAGGCTTGTAAGTAAAAAATATGTTCTTGATAAAAGTAAAAACACGTTTTCTATCTCTTCATAATAAAGATAAGAGTTACCCTTTATGCATGTTAATGGCTGAAACAATGACAGAAATCTAAAACAATGACTAATCTAACAAATATTTATATTGACTTAGAAATGCACTATCAGATTTTCTACAACAAATGTACCCCTTATTTAATACTAGTGCTAACTTTTTTTAAAAATCACTGTTACGGTTTGTCTGCATTTCTTATCAGTCCTTCAAGATGGACTCCTAGAAAAAGAATTGCCAGGCCAAAGAGTTTGAATATTTTTAAAGCTTGGTATATTATTAGCTTACACTAAAGATAGAACTAGATTGACTACATCAACAGAAGGTGACCAAGTAATAATACATGCGTATTCAGTGTTACTATAAATAATAATGAAAAAATAAATACTCAGAAAAGAAAATCTAAACATGTATTACAAGTAGATCTGAGGCTTTCAAGGATTATGATTAAAAAGAAGTCAGGGTAAACTTTTGTTTAGGATGACAGGCCAATTAGTGTGTTTGTGT
>NW_022633485.1:5494-5843 GCF_010015895.1 Lontra canadensis
TTCTTTTATTAAGGGCACAGCTTTTGAATGTGTGAGGAGCTGATGGACAAGATATGATTTTCCTTTGTTTTGTGCATGCCTATCTACAGGTAGCTCTGAGCAAAGGACAAATAAGCAAATGGCTTCACACCTTGTGGCAGAAGAACAAAGGAGGAGGAGCATTAAAGAGCAGATCTCATAACCCCTGGTAAATAATAAACAAAAGAAACAAGGGGAGGACAAAGGAAACACACATCCAGCAATGAATGGGAAAATCAAACATGGTTTAGCTTTTTCACAATGTACCAAAGCAGCAAGGAATGAATGCATTTCCTCCTCCTTACATCTACCCTTCTCCAATGTAAAAAGT
>NW_022633486.1:0-5840 GCF_010015895.1 Lontra canadensis
TTTTTTATTGTTATTTGGCCCTTCATTTTATAGAACACATGACATTTTTACTTTGGATTTAACAAATTTTCATGTTTCTGTGAAGGCATGAGTTTTTTTGTAAGAGTTTCATGTATTTGTCTTTTTATTAATTTAATTTAATTTTTTTCAGTGTCCCAAGATTCATTGTTTATGCACCACACCCAGTGCTCCATGCAATACATGACCCCCTAAATACACAACACCAGGCATTTATGGAAGTCATTCTTAATTCAGTGTACATATATGTGTTTGTGTCTATATTTCCTATAAAGACATCCTCAATATTCTGATGGTTTTGGTCCTCAAAAAGTATGAGAGGCTGAAGCACTACAATCCTTTGTAGGTGTAACATGCTGGGCTTTATTCACTGATGGTATTCCTTCTGGAGAAGATTCCCTCCACTCCTTCCAAACTGAGAATACTCTCAAAATGGCATTTATCCTACTCCTTTTATATGTCTGTTCTTTAAAATGTCTTCACCCAAAGTGTTCTTAACCTTTCCATCTCTGATTGCACTCTCTTCTCTGTTTCCCACTTTATTGAATCTTATGCAGATTTACTTCTTTGTTATGCTGTTAGTTGAGTTTTATGAAAGAGGGTGATACACATAGGAGCTAAATGCACAGGTATCAAAAAACGGAAAGAGATTGAAGTACACAAAAGCAGGAGGTCAAACAATAAAAAAAGGTATCATAAAGTCATGGATAAGGTTCTATAATTATTGAGAAGCAGAAGAACAATACCGATCTTTTCAGAGAGCATAAGCAGAGTCAAGGAGCTACAATAAAATGTTAGAGAAAATTATCAGGAACAGAGTTTCTTTAAAGCATTTGAATATTGAGTGAGGAGGACAAAATCTCCTTCATATAATTTATACTTGTCAATAACTATTCCCTGTTGATTTCTTGGGGGGAAAGAAGCAGATTCTAAGTCTTGGGTTCAAAATGAACAGATGAATAAACCAAAACGTCTATAGCGTGACCTGACAGATTACTCTAGTTTCAGAAATTTTAAGGCTTAATTATGAAAGAAAAAAAATCACTGCCTAAGTGCCATAAAACATATTCAAGTATGGCTCTATAATTTATGCATTTACATTGCCTTACAATGCATACTTAGCAAGTACAAAGCCTGATGTTGATAATAACTAAACTTACACAGGAAAATAAAATATGTCTATCTTAATAAAGTTACAGAAATATGCTATCCTTACAAATTTATACATTTCCATGAAATATTTTGGGAATAGACATTTATAGGTCATCAAGATTTTAACTAAGAGAAAATTTGTTTCAAAATATGTTATATTTTTAAGAGCTGCCATGTGTCCTGAATAAATCACAGTGGAATTAAATGAGTTAATAAGAGGTTGTTTTTCTGTACTTAATAAGTGTCTCCCTTTAGGGAAAACAAAATTAATGTCCCATGGAAAATATGAACAGACATCAATGGATTTCATCTTATTGGGGTTATTCCCACCATCAAGAATAGGGCTAGTTTTCTTCATTCTCAGTTTTCTCCTTTTCCTAATGGCTCTATTTGGTAATCTGTCCATGATCATCCTCATCCTCCTGGACACCCATCTCCACACACCCACATATTTTTTGGTTAGTCAGCTCCCTCATGGACCTAACTAAACTCCATCTCTGGTATTGTCCCCAAGATAGTTTCTGATTATCTCTCTGGAAACGAGTCTATTTCTTTCATCGGGTGTGCAATGCAGAGTTTATTAATTTATCTGATGCATAAGAATTATTATTGACCTCTGTGGCATATGATCATTATGCAGCTATTTGTTTTCTTCTCTACTATGCTATTTGTATGAGCAAAAGAGAGTGGTGATCATAAGAGGATCTTGGTTCATGAGCTCAATCAACTCCCGTGCCCACACTGCCTATGACTTCTATCCCTTATTATAGATCCAAAGCCATCAATCATGTCTTTTGTGATATTCCAGCCTTGTTGTCTCTGGCTTGCATGGTCATCTGGGTCTATGAATACACAGTGTTTGTGAGCATCACTTTCTTCTTTGTGTTTCCTTTCACTGGCATTGCATGTTCCTGTGGCCTGGTCCTCCATGTCATCTGCCACATCCAGTCATTAGAAGGGAAGAAGGAAGCCTGCAGCACCCATCTCTCTGTGGTGACTTTCTACTATGCATCCTTTGTTCACACTTACATAAGCCCGAGATCCTTTTGATCTCCCACAGAGGACAAGGTCCTTACAGTCTGACCCCAGAGTTCAATCCGATCATTTACAGCCCAAGAAACAAGGAGATGGGGACCCTGAGAAGAGTAATTCAGAGCATCTGCTCTGTAAAAAAAAAGGTAACAAAGTTCTCACTAGTCCTGCTGCTTAGAAGTCCATTACTTTCACCTTGTATCCTCTTTTAGAACAATGACGTTCCAGGATTTAAGATGAAGACTACATTAATCCAGAAAAATAAATAATATATATTTGACAAAATAATTATATTATTTTATATTATTTATAATTATTTACAATTATATTATATAATATATAATTAATTATATATGACCAATCATGCTATTTTTGTGGTAATTTTCCTTTTTTCAGTCTTTGTTTTTTGTTACAAATAATTGATTGAATGTAAGTTGAAGTATAAAAGCCACTTATATTCTCAATAGTTTGGGTACCTAAGTAATAGAGTAAATTAGACCAGAGTACCAAATGTATGGAAGGAGTCCATCGACAGATGAATGATTAAAGAAGATATGGTATATATACCATTATAAAATCTACATATATATATATATAATATCTATACATGTGTATATATTTCTACATATATATAAACAAAATCTATAGATATATATAGATATATAGATATAGATAAAGATAGATATAGATAGATAAGGATAGATATAGTTAGATCTATAAATGTATATAGATACATATATATGGCCTTATATATATATATATATAGATCTATAGATATATATAGGTATATATCTATATATAGATAGATATAGAGAGATCTATAGATCTATAGATATAGATAGATATAGATACATAATTCATGTTATATCTATAGATATGTATATATAATTCATGTTATATCTATACATAAGTATAAAAATATAGATATGTGATACATATTAGACAGCAGATATATAGGTATATATATAATATTACTAAGCCATCACAACAGACTGATTTCTTGTGATTTGCTGTGACGTGAATGAAGTTAGAGAGTATTACACCAAGCAAAATAGTCAGAGAAAGAAAAATATCAAGTTTTCACTTATATGTGAATTCAGAAAAGAAAGGAGCAAAGGGGGAAAAAGAGAGACAAACCAATAAACTCACCCATAACTCTAAAGAAGGAGCAGATGATCACCTAAGGGAGGGTGGTGGGAATGGGTTACATAAGGGATGGGGACTAAGGAGTACACTTGTGATGAGTACTGGGTGTTGTATGGAAGTGTTAAATCACCATACTCTATACCTACATCTAACATTGTGCTGTATATTCTCTAACTGGAATTAAAATAAAACTTTAAAAATATGTTAAGTGGTGACAAATGACAAGACTTTAGCTACAATGGACAATTGGTGTAGCAAGCATAGCATGCTTTTAAAACTCCCTTCAATAACACTGATGTGCATAATGGTGTTCACTTTCCATTTAATTGTTGCAAATTGTCCTCAATGTGTATGCTTGGAAAAAGGAGGTTAAAAAAATTATTTGCATCAATAACCAATCCTACTATTGATAAGCTAAAAAGCAATATAATGTAATTATCCTAGGAAAAATTAACATATATATCCATAAAAATAACACACACATACAAACACAAATATGTATACCTGTAACATAGAAACATAAAACACAAAAACTGAATCATATTGAAATAAATTAGTTTAGCGCCCTTAAAAGTAGAGCATTCCTGAATTAAAGCTAGTGCCCATCTTAACTAGGGTCTTGTGAGATTGAATTTCCACCTACAGTAGCCAGATATTTCTAGAACTGTGGTGGTTCTGTGAAATTTTGATGACCTTCAGGAAGAGATTGTTCTTTGTTCTTCATGCCACCAGTGGTTCCTATCCTAATAATAGCCATCCTTATTTGTCTGGACAACATCAACATTGCTACTTAGAGCTTGTCAGATTCAGTAGAATTAGAAATATAAGATGCCTAATAACCATCAGAGTTCAAAAGCCCATTATTCTTAATATACCTTTGGTCACCTTATGATACTCACCAACCTGACTATTTCATTGAAATGTGCAGTCATTCACATAAAAGGGATTTATTTATATTTTATTTTATTTTATTTTATTTTACATTCAGTGCTGAAAGATTCACTGTTTATGCACCACACCCAGTGCTCCATGCAATGAGTGCCCTCCTTAATACCCACCATCAGGCTCACCCAACCCTTTATCCACATCCCCTCAAAAACCCTAAGTTTATTTCTCAGAGTCCACAGGCTTTCATGATACATCTTCCCCTCTGATTTCCCCCAACTCACTTCTCTCCAATTCCAAAGGTCCTCCATGTTATTCTTTATGCTCCACAAGTAAGTAAAATCATATGATAATTGACTTTCTCTGTTTGACTTGTTTCACTGTTTCACTCAGCATAATCTCCTCCAGTCCCATCCACATTGATACAAAAGTTGGGTATTCATCCTTTCTAATGGAGGCATCATACTACATTGTATATATGGACCACATTTTCTTTATCCATTCGTGTGTTGAATGGCATCTAGGCTCTTTCCCCAGTTGGTTGGCTGTGGCCATTGCTGCTATGAACATTGGTGTACATATGGCCCTTCTTTTCACTACATCTGTATCTTTGGGGTAAATACCCAGTAGTGCAATTGCAGGGTCACAGGGTAGCTCTATTTTTAATTTCCTCAGTAATCTCCACCCTGTTTTCCAAAGTGACTGCACCAACTTGCATTCTCACCAACAGTGTAAGAGAGTTCAGTTCCCCTTTCTCCACATCCTCTCCAACACATGATGTTTACTATCTTGTTAATTATGGCCATTCTAATGGGTGTAAGGTGGTATTTCAATGTAGTTTTGATTTGAATATCCCGGATGGCTAATGATGATGAGCATTTTTTCATGTGTCTGTTAGCCATTTATGTCTTCTTTGGAGAAGTGTCTGTTCATGGTTTCTGCCCATTTCTTTGACGTGATTATCTGTTTTTTTGGGTGTGGAGTTTGAGGTGTTCATTATAGATCTTGGATATCAGCCTTTGTCTGTAGTGTCATTTGTGAATATTTTCTCCCATTCTGTGGGCTGCCTCTTTATTTTGTTGACCCTTTCCTTTGCTGTGCAGAATCTTTTGATCTTGATGTAGTCCCATTCTTGCTTTTGTTTCCTTTGCCTTTGGAGACATGTCTTGAAAGAAGCTGCTGTGGCCAGTGTTGAAGAGGTTACTGCCTATGTTCTTCTCAAGGATTTTGATCGATTTCTGCCTCATGTTGAGGTCTTTTACTCATTTTGAGTTTATCTTTGTATATGGTGTAAGAGAATTGTCGAGTTTCATTCTTCTACACATAGCTGTCCATTTTTCCCAGCTCCATTTATTGGAGAGACTGTCTTGTTTCCCACTGGATTATTTTTTTCCTGCTTTGTGAAAGATTAGTTGACCATAGAGTTGCTGGTCCATATCTGGGTTCCCTACTCTGTTCTCCTGGTCTATGTGTCTGCTTTTGTGGCAGTACAATTGCTGTGTTGTTGATCACAGCTTTGTAGTAAACGTTAAAATCAGGCAACATGATAGCCCCTGTTTTGTGTTTCTTTTTCAACATTTCCTTAGCAATTTGGGGTCTCTTCTGGT
>NW_022633487.1:0-5829 GCF_010015895.1 Lontra canadensis
AAAGATACAGATGTGGTGAAAAGAAGGGCCATCTGTACCCCAATGTTCATAGCAGCAATGGCCACGGTCACCCAACTGTGGAAGGAACCAAGATGCCCTTCACCAGACGAACGGATTAGGAAGATGTGGTCCATATATACAATGGAATATTATGCCTCCATCAAAAAGGATGAATACCCAACTTTTATATCAACATGGACAGGACTGGAGGAGATTATGCTGAATGAAATAAGTCAAGCAGAGAGAGTCAAGTATCATATGGTTTCACTTACTTGTGGAGCATAAGAAATAACACGGAGGACATTGGGAGATGCAGAGAAGGGTTTCAGGGAAATCAGAGGGGAAGACGAACCATGAGAGACTGTGGACTCTGAGAAACAAAGGGTTTTGGAGGGGTGGGGGTAGGGGGTTGGGTGAGCCTGGTGGTGGGTATTACGGAGGGCACAGATTATATGGAGCACTGGGTGTGATACATACACAATGACTCTTGGAACACTGAAAAAGCAAAATTAAAAACAAAAAAGATGGCAGAAAGTACTGTTAAAGAGAGAATTTCAAATGCAGCAACATAGAAGCAATGCATGATACCCCCGAAGAATGACAGCTAAGTTTTCAGCAAAATCTTTGTGGGCCCAATGAGAACAGCATGATCAATTCAAAGTGGTAAAAGGAAAAGCCTACAAGTAAGACTACTCTATCCAGCCATTTTATCATTCAAAACTGAATTAGAGTTCCCAGACAAAAGCTGAAGAGACTTTTTTAAATGCAAAAGAAAAGGCCATAATTAAGAAAATTATGAATTAAAAGATGTACAGTATGACAACTTATAAATAAAATGTGGAAGAGGCAGTAAAAAGTTCTTTTAGAACATGTTCAAGCTTAAATGGACCATGAACTTAATACAGACTGCTATGTACTGAGGGTCCTATATGTGAACCTCATGCCAGCACAAACCCAAAACCTGTAAGAGGTACAGAAAAGTAAAGTCAAGCATAATATACAGAAAATCACTAAGAAACACGGCAAAAGGAAAAGCACGTAATAGAGAACAACTACAAAAGTAACCAGAAAACAATGAACAGAATGGCAGTATTGGAGTTCCTGTCAATAAGTACGCTAAGTGCACACGGTCTGAATGCTCCAGTCAATCCACACAGGGTCAGGAATGGACAAGAAAGAATGGACAAAGATAAACCATGCAGACAGACTGGGGGACAATGCCAAGGTCACACCTACACAAAGTGGACTTTAAAGCAAGAGGCAAAGAAAGCCATCACATAATGACAAAGGGGTCAGTCCATCAGGACTGTGTGACAGTTGTATTTATGCACCACCACTGGAGCTCCTAAATACATAAAACAAATAGTCATAGAGACACTGACAGTAATCCAGTAACAGTTGGGGACTTTAACATCCCACTTACAACAGTGGAGATACCCTCCTTGCAGAAAATCAGTGAAGAAACGGTCTTTGAACAAGCCATTAGACTGGATGACCGGAACCGAGACCTCCATCACATTGCCTTCAGAAATAGCGAGGTACATGTGCTTTTCAAGTGTGTGTAGAATACTGTCCATGACAGGTCACGGGTTAGGCCACAAAACAAGTTTCATGATAAACGGAAGAAGAGTGAAATCTCTTTTAGGTAACCTTTTCAGACCATAAAGGTAGGAAACTATATCAATCACAGAACAAACTGGGAAACAAACACGTGGAAGCTAAGCAACATGCTACTGAGCAGTCATGGGTCACTGAAGAAGTCAAAGAAGAAATTAAAAACAGATGGTGACTTATGAAAGTCAAAACAGAGGACACTTACTGTGACGAGCACTGAGTTGTGGTTAGAAATGCTGAACAGAGAGGAGGGGAGAGGTGGTGGAGGAGTAGGAGACCCAGTCTCAACTATTCCCCTGACTTGAGCTAGATATCTACCAGAACACTCTGAACACCCAGGAAATCAGCCTGAGATGTAGGATTGTACACTTGTGGATCTCTTCGGGGACAGGAGATCATGAGTGGCGAGGGTGCACCTTGCCTGGATCTTGGTTGATCTTTTCATCTACACATCCCCTCCACCACCTCTCACCAAAATGACTAGGAGGAAGAACCCCCCAACTGAGGAAAAATACAGACATTGTGACTTTGCCACAGACCTGTTGGATATGGACATAAGCAAGATGTCAGAAATAGAATTCAGGGTCGCAGACAATGGCTAGGTTGGAGAAAATCTTTAGTGGCAACGTAGAATCTCTAAGGGCAGGAGTGAGAGCTGATCTGGCAGAACTTAAAAATGCTATCAATGAAGGGTGCCTGGGTAGCCCAGTGGGTTAAGCCTCTGCCTTCTGCTAAGGTCATGATCTCAGGGTCCTGGGATCAAGCCCTGCCATCAGGCTCTCTGCTCAGCAGGGAGCCTGCTTCTCCGTTCCCCTGCCTGCCTACTTGTGATGTCTCTCTCTCTCTTTGTCAAATAAATAAATAAATAAATAGAATCTTCAAAATATGCTATCAATGAGATTCAATCTAATCTAGATACCCTAACAGCTAGGGTAAATGAGGCAGGAAATTGAATTTGTGATCTAGAGAACAAATTAACAGAAAAGAAGGATCAAGAGGAGGCCTGGAACAAACAGCTTAGAAGCCATGAAAACAGAATTAGAGAAATAAATGATGCCATGAAACGTTCCAATGTCAGAATTATTGGGATCCCTGAGTGGGTGGAGAGAGAGAGGACTAGAAGATATAGTTGAGCAAATCCTAGCTGAGAATTTCCCTAATCTGTGGAATGGGACAAGTGTTTGTGTCCTAGGGGCAGAGAGGACACCCCCCCCCCCTAAGATCAACAAGGGTAAAGAGACCTACCAACATGTGATTGTGAAATTTGAGAATCGCAAAATTAGAGAAAATATTTTCAGGGAAGCTGGGGGAAGAGATTCCTTACATACAGGGGGGAACCTGAGAATAATGTCAGACCTGTCCACAGAAACCTGCCAAGCCAGAAAGGGCTGGCAAGACATATTCAGGGCACTAAATGAGAAGAACATGCAGCCAAGAATACTTTATCTGGCAAGGCTGACATTTAGAATGGACGAAGAGATAAAGAGCTTCCAAGACCGGCAAAGACTAAAAGAATGTGACCACCAAGCTGGCCCTACAAGAAATATTAAGGGGAGGTTTCTATAAAAGAAGAAACACCCCAAGAGTGACATAGAAATTTACAGAGACAATCTATAGAAACAAGGACCTAACAGGCAACATAGTGACAGTAAAAACATATCTTTCAATAATTACTCACAACGTGAACGGCCTGAATGCTCCCATAAAACAGCATAGGGTTGCAGATTGGATAAAATGACAGGACCCATCTATATGCTGTCTATGGGAGACTCATTTTGAACCTAAAGATATATCCAGACTGAAAGTGAAGGGATGGAGAGCCACCTTTCATGCCAATGGGCCTCAAAAGAAAACTGGGGTAGCAATTCTCATATCAGATAAATTAGATTTTAAGCTAAAGACTATAGTTAGAGATGCAGAAGAACACTACATCATTCTTAAAGGGTCTATCCACCAAGAAGATCTAACAATTGAAATATCTATGTCCACAACATGGGATCAGCCAACTACATAAGCCAATTGTTAATCAAAATAAAGAGATGTATTGATAAGAATACATTAATTGTAGGGGATCTTAACATGCCAATCTCAGCAACAGACAGATCATCTAAGCAGAAAATCAACAAAGGAACAAAAGCTTTGAATGACACATTGGTCCAGTTGGACCTCACAGATACATACAGAACATTCCAACCTAAAACAATAGAATACTCATTCTTCTCGAGTGCACAGGGAACTTTCTCCAGAATAGACCACATACTGGGTCACAAATCAGGTCTCAACCGATACCAAAAGAGTGAGATTATTCCCTGCATATTCTCAGACCACAATGCTTTGAAACTGGAACTCAGTCACAAGAAAAAGTAGTTTGGGAGAAATTCAGACACTTGGAAACTAAAGATCATCCTGCTCAAGAATGTTTGGATCAACCAGGAAATCAAAGAACTTAAACAATTCACAGAAACCAATGAGAACAAAGGCACATCAGTCCAAAACCTATGGGATACAACAAAGGTGGTCCTAAGAGGGGAATACATAGTCATCCAAGCCTCACTCAAAAAAAAACAAAACAAAACAACACACACACACACACACTGAAAAATCCTGAATACACCAACTCTCTTTACACCTTAAAGAACTGAAGAATCAACAATACATTAAGTCTCCCCTGCACAAGAGAAGGGAAATAATTAAAATTAGAGTGGAGATCAATGAGATAGAAACCAGAGATACAGTAAAACACATCAACAAAACTAGAAGCTCGTTCTTTGAATTAACAAGATCGATAAACCACTGGCCAGACTAATCCAAAAGAAAAGAGAAAGGTTCCAAATTATTAAAATTATGAATGAAAATGGAGAGATCATGACTAACACCACAGAAATTATTATCAACAGTTATATGCCAATAAGTTAAGCAACCAAGACAAAACCTGGATGCATTCCTGGGAACCTATAAACTTCCAAAACTGAATCAGGAAGAAATTGACAACCTGAATAGACCAATATCTAGTAATGAGATTGAAGCAGTGATCAAAAACCTCCCAAAAAACAAGAGCCCAGGATCTGACAGATTCCCTTGAGAATTCTACCAAACATTCGAAGAAGGAATAATGCCTATTCTCCTAAAGCTGTTTCATAAAAGATAGAAACAGAAGGAAAACTTCTGGACTCTTTGTATGAAGCCAGCATTACCATGATCCCCAAACCAGGGAAAGACACCATCAAAAAGAAGAATTTCAGACCAATATCCCTGACGAATATGGATGCCAAGATTCTTAACAAGATCCTAGCTAATAGGATCCAATAGTAATTAAATTAAAAAGATTATCCACCATGACCAGGTGGGATTTATCCCTGGGATGCGAGGGTGGTTCAACGTTTGCAAATCAATGTGATAGAACAAATCAATAAGAGAAGAGAGAAGAACCACATGGTCCTCTCAATTGATGCAGAAAAAGCATTTGACAAAATACAGCATCTGTTCCTGATTAAAACTCTTCCACATATAGGGATAGAGGGAACATTACTCATTTCATAAAATCTGTCTATGAAAACCCACAGCGAATATCATTCTCAATGGGGAAAAGCTGACAGCCTTCCCTTTGAGATCAGGAACACGACAGGAATACCCACTCTCACCACTCTCGTTCAACATAGCATTAGAAGTCCTAGCAACGGCAATCAGACAACAAAAAGAAATGAAAGGTATTCAGACTGGCAAAGAAGAAGTCAAACTCTCTTCACAGACGACATGATACTTTATATGGAAAACCCAAAAGATTCCACCCCCAAACTACTAGAACTCATACAGCAATTCAGTAATGTGGCAGGATACAAAATCAATATACAGAAATAGTTGCTTTCTTATACACTAACAATGAAAATACAGGAAGGGAAATTAGAGAATCAATTCCATTTCCCATAGCACCAAAACCCATAAGATACCCGGGAATAAACCTAACCAAAGAGGTAAAGGATCTGTACTCGAGGAACTACAGAACACTCATGAAAGAAATTGAAGAGGATGCAAAAAGATGGAAAAGCATTCCATGTTCATGCATCAGAACACTAAACATTAATAAAATGTCTATACTTCCCAGAGCAATCTATACTTTCACTGCCATCCCGATCAAAATTCCACCAGCATTTTTCAAAGTGCTAGAACAAACAATCCTAAAATTTGTATGGAACCAGAAGAGACCCCCCCCCCCCC
>NW_022633488.1:0-195 GCF_010015895.1 Lontra canadensis
GGTCAGGCTGATGGGTGTTTTGAGCAAGTAAAAATTTAAAAGTCAAGAAACACATGACAACTGGCATATAATCCACACCTAGTCAGTATGGATGAAACTCTAAACAAGCCACTGGATGAGCATAACTCTTTTAATGAAACCAATATATTTCCTAGCTATCAGCACATGTTTGTTATGAAATATTAGGCTCTATGT
>NW_022633488.1:205-5827 GCF_010015895.1 Lontra canadensis
TAGGGATTGCATTAAATGTGTAGATTGCTTTGGGTAGCATAGACATTTTCACAATATTTGTTCTTCCAATCCATGAGCATGAAACATTTTTCCATTTCGTTGTGTCTTCCTCAATTTCTTTCCTGAGTACTTTAGAGTTTTCCGAGTACAGACTCTGATTTTTGGTTAGGTTTATCACTAGGTATCTTATGGTTTGGGGTTCAAATATAAGAGGGATTGACTCCTTAATTTCTCTTTCTTCTGTCTTGTTGTTGGTGTATAGAAATGCAACTGAATTCTGTGCATTGATTTTATATGCGGACACTTTACTGAATTCCTATACAAGCTCTAGCAGATTTGGAATGGAGTCTTTTGGGTTTTCCATATAGAGTATTATATCATCTGCAAAGAGTGATGGTTTGATTTCTTCTTTGCTGATTTGGATGATTTAATTTCTTTTTGTTGTCTGATTGCTGAGGGTAGGACTTCTAGTACTATGTTGAATAACAGTGATAACAGTGGTGATAACGGACATCCTTGCCATGTTCCTGACCTTAGCGGAAAAGCTCTCAGTTTTTCTCCATTGAGAGTGATATTCACTGTGGGTTTTTCATAGATGGCTTTGATGATATTGAGGTAGGTACCCTCTACCATTCCCCACACTTTGAAGAGTTTTGACCAAGAAAAGATGTTGTACTTTGTCAAATGCTTTTTCAGCATCTATTGAAAGTATCATATGGTTCATGTCCTTTCCTTTATTTATGTATTGTTACGCATTGATTGATTTGTGGATGTTGAACCATCCTGGCAGCCCTGGAATAAATCCCACTTGGTCGTGATGAATAATCCTTTTAATGTACTCTTGGATCCTATTGGCTAGTATTTTGTTGAGAATTTTCACATCTGTGTTCATCAAGGATATTGGTCTGTAATTCTGATATTTGATGGGGTCTTTGTCTGGTTTTGGGATCAAGGTAATGCTGGCCTCATAAAATGGGTTTGGAAGTTTTCTTTCCAGATTTTTGGGGGGAACATTTTCAGGAGAATAGGTATTAATTCTTCTTTAAATGTTTGGTAGAATTTCCCTGCGAAGCCATCTGGCCCAGGACTCTTGTTTGTTGGGAGAGTTTTGATGACTACTTTAATCTCCTTACTTGTTAGGGGTCTGTTCTGGTTTTTTTATTTATTCCTCGTTCAGTTGTTGTAGTCTATACATCCCTAGGAATGCATCCATTTCTTCCAGATATGTATATTTGCTTCCAGGATGTATATTTGCTCATAATATGTTCTTATAATTGTTTGCATTTCTTTGGTGTTGCTTGTGATCTCTCCTCTTTCTTTGATGATTTTATTTATTTGGGTCCTTTATTTTTCTTCTTGATAAGTCTGGCCAGGGATTTATCAATCATATTAATTCTTTCAAAGAACTAGCTCTTAGTTTTGTTGATTCCTTCTACAGCTTTTTGGTTACTATTTCCTTGATTTCTGCTCTGATCTTTATTATTTCTCTTCTCTTGCTGGGTTTAGGCTTTCTTTGCTGTTCTTTCTCCAGCTCCTTTAAGTGTAGGGTTAGGTTGTGTATTTGAGACCTATCTTGTTTCTTGAAAAAGGTTTGATTCGCTATATACTTTCCTCTCAGGACTGCCTTTGCTGTGTCCCACAGATTTTGAACCATTGTGTTTTCATTATCATTTTTTCAATTCTTTAATTTCCTAGTTGAGCCGTTCATCCTTAAATAGGATGTTCTTTAGCCTGCATGTGTTTGGGTCCTTTCCAACTTTCCTCTTGTTATTGAGTTCTAGCTTCAGAGCATTGTGGTCTTAAAATATGCAGGGAATTACCCCCAGACCTTTGGTACTGATTGAGACCTGATTTGTGACCCAGGATGTGATCTATTCTGGGGAATGTTCCCTGTGCACTAGAGAAGAATTTGTATTCTGTTACTTTGGGATGGAATATTCTAAATATATCTGTGATGTCCATCTAGTCCAGTGTATCACATAAGGCCTTTATTTCCTTGTTGAACTTTTGCTTGGATGATCTGTTCATTTCAGCTAGGGGAGTGTTAATGTCCCCTCCTATTATTGTATTATTGTTGATGGGTTTCTTTGATTGTGTTGTTAATCAATTTATATAGTTGGCTGCTCCCATATTAGGGGTATAGATATTTAAATTTGTTAGATATTCTTGTTGGACAGACCTGTTGAGTATGATATAGTGTCCTTCCTCATCTCTTCTTATAGTCGCTGGCTTAAAAGCTAAATGATCTGATATACGGAGTGCCTCCCCAGCTTTCTTTTGATGTCTATTATCATGTTAAGTTGTTTTCTACTCCCTCACTTTAAATCCTGAGGTGTTTGTGGGTCTAAAATGAGTTTCTTGTAGATCACATATTGATGGGTTTTGTTTTTTTATCCATTCTGATATCCTGTGTCTTTTGATTGGGGCGTTTAGCCCATTTACATTCAGGGGATCTATTTAAAGGGTACATTCAGCGTAATATTGAAAGATATGAATTTAGTGCCATCGTATTGCCTGTAAGGTGTCTGTTACTGTATATTGTCTCTGTTCCTTTCTGGTCTTCTACTTCTAGGCTCTATCTTTGCTTAGAGGACCCATTTCAATGTTTCCTATAGGGCTGGTTTAGTGTTTACAAATTCTTTTAGTTGTTTTTTTTTGTTGTTGTTGTTTTTTGGGTTTTTTTGTTTGTTTGTTTTTTGTTTTTTGTCCTGGAAACTTTAGTCTCTCCTTCTATTTTCAATGATAACCTAGCTGGATACAGTATTCTTGGCTGGATATTTTCCACATTTAGTGTGCTGAATATACCATGCCGTTTCTTTCTTGCCTGCCATGCTCTATGGGTAAGTCTGCTGCCAAAATGATATTTATACCATTATATGATACAGACTTCTTGTCCCAAGCTTCTTTCAGGATTTTCTCTTTGTCACTCAGACTTGTAAGTTCTCCTACTAGATGACAGGGTGTGGTCCTATTTTTATTGACTTTGTCGGGGGTTCTCAGTGCCTCTTGGACTTGATCTTTGTTCCTTTTGCCATATTAAGGAAATTCTCTATAATAATTCTCTTCAATATGCTTTATGACCCCCTGTCTCTTCTTTTTCTGGAATCCCAATTATTCTAATTTTTTTTTCTCTTATGGTATCACTTATCTCTCGAATTCTCCCCCTCATAATTAGGACTTGCTTGTTTCTCTTTTGCTCAGCTTCTTTATTCTCCATCACTTGATCTTCTATACCACTAATTCTCTCTTAGGCCTCATTTATAATAGCAGTAAGAGCCTCCATTTTTTATTGCACCTCATTAGTAGGTTTTTAAAATTTCAGCTTGGTTAGATTTTAGTTCTTTTATTTCTCGAGAAAGGGCTTTTATTTCTCCAGAGAGTGTTTCCCTAATATCTTTTATGCCTTTTTCGAGCCCAGCTAGCACCTTGAGATTCTTCATTCTGAACTCTCATCTGACATATTACCAATGTCTATATTAATTAGGTCCCTAGCCTTCAGTTCTTCTTCTTCTTCTTCTTCTTTTTTTTTTGGTGAGTTTTTCTGCCTTGTCATTTTATCTAGATAAGAATATATGAATTAGGGAATAAAATACTAAAAGGGTGGCAAAGACGCCATAAAAAGCAAGCTAACCAAATCAGAAGGGACCCAAAGACAGTGGGAGAAGTAATTGGATAAAAAAGTTTAAAAAATATGTATATATATATATATACCCAAAGTATTCATCATACAGTTTGTGACATTTAAAACTCTTCTTGGCTATGTATGTTCTATAACCATTTTACTATCATTAGTCAACATTGTTTTTAAAATTTTGCTTGATTTGATAATGAAAATAGTATTTCTTTTTTACTAGTTTGCACTTCTCAACTAGTAAAGTTAAATTTTTTTCATGTTTGTTATTGATCTCTTGAATTTTGTTTTTCAGTTTGTAGGTCTGTGACCTTCAGTCACATAGTGATTCCATCTGAACCTTGGTTTCCTTCTCTAGTAAACCGAGCCAATAATAAGAACTATGCAAATAATTTGAGACCTACATTAGACAATAAGTGTAAAGTATTTAGACAGTGTCAGAGGCCACAATTCAGAATATCACTTATCATGACTCTCTTTCCGTCCTTGGAGCTTGTATTACCTACTATATTAAAAATTAATGATCTTTATCTGATTACATTAACTATAATATGCTGCTTATTTTTTATATTTTTATTCAATATATGTTTAATAACAAGCAATTGTTAGTATCTGTTACTCAGCTTCTTCATTTATGAAGCGGAAAAACACATAGTACTTATGGGTTTTTTGTGAAAACTAAGTGGGTTTATGTATGTAAAATTCTTGGAACAAGACTTGGAAGACAGGTAGGAATAAATGTTATTTTTTTACTAAAATTTTTATTCCTATTATCATTTATTGTTAGTATATGGAAAACACCAAAATATTAACATTACAAAAGAAAATACACTTCCTGGGCACTTGGGTGGCTCAGTGGTTTAAGACCCTGCCATCAGCTCAGGTCATGATCTCAGGGTCCCGAGATTGAGCCCCACTTTGGGCTCCCTACTCAGTGTGGAGTCTGCTTCTCCTTCTCCTTTTCCCTGCCTCTCTGTCTACTTGTGGTTTTTCCATCAAATAAATAAATAAAATCATTTAAAAAATATACTTCTTTAAAAGACCTATGGCTTAGACCTTCCTTATACCACCTTGTAAGATTTTATTGGAGATCACGCCAAAGAATGGAATATTCATTGCATTCAATGCAATATTCATTTCTCTCCTTCTCCCTCTACCCTTCCCATGTTCATGGGCACTTCCCTCTCTCTCTCTTTCTTTCTAAAATAAATAAACCAATCTTAATTTTAAAAGTGGACTGTGGAAAATTCAGATTTGGGTACATTCTTCTTTAGTTCTTTTATTCAACAAGTATTGACTTAGCACTATTCTATGGCAAATATTGTGCCACATATCCTGGGAATATGTCTGTGACTAATAATAATAATATACAAGTATAGAGTAATACATAGCATATACAATATATATATATATATACATATATATATATATGTATATATATATAGTACACTTTAAGAACTGCTTTTATAGTAAGCTTTTTAGCCAACTTTACAGAGTACTCACTGTGAGTCAGGCTGGGAATCTTTCTAAGCATTTGATTATCAGAAACACAAAATAATGAGACAAGTATAATAACACCCCTGATGTATAGGTGAGTAAATGAGGGTCTGAGGTGTGTCACACTCTTAAGACTGTAAGCCAATAAAAGTCATAAGTAGCAAGATTGTACCTCTAGGCATCATGTTGAAGATGCCTCTGAGATGAGCATGTGTTCTCAGAAAACTTAAAGACTGGCATAAGGAACCAAATAGTTATAAGAAAAACATGGCAAAAGCTACACTGGGTTGTATTTAAGGTGTTAATGAGAACACATATGAGAAATCTCTAACCCAAGGAATGAGAACAGCAAAGACCCATCTAATCTGAAGCTTGATGTATCAAGTGTGATGACTGGATGCTGGGATGAGAGGTCAAAATGTTGCAGGGAGAGGAAAGAGCATGAAGGACCTGAGGTGACGGAGAATAAGGTTTGAGAAATGACATAATGTTCA
>NW_022633489.1:0-2960 GCF_010015895.1 Lontra canadensis
GTGATGCATGAGGTGAAGACCCGAGGCCTCCCACCAGCAGCCGTGCCCGCGAACCCTCCTGCGAGGCAGTCCCCCAGCCGCGGCCGGAAGCCTTCGGACCCTGCAGCCCCCGCCGACATCCTGGAATCCTCTTCCTGAGCCAGAACTGCCCAGCCGGGTCGCCGCTCGACCCTCGCACACAGAACTCGGGAGACAGGATGTGTTCGTGGTTGTCTACGGCCCTCTGGTTGGGGCTCTTTGGGGCTCAGCCGTGGTTCGCCCGCGCGTATGCGTCCCCTCGCTATAACTCACGATGGCTCCTTGAGGTGGGTCGTATTTGTCACGGGGATGGAGAAAGGGCGGGCTTTTACCATATAGGGGACCCGGCGATGCCTGTGACCCCACAACAGGCCAAAAGCAGTCAGCCGCTCTCCATCTGTAGACAGCGTCTCCGATTCCATTTGAAAACCATGAAGACAGAGACACAGAGATTTTGGATGAGTGGAAGGTCCCACGAGCAGTTAGTGGGAGGGAGGCAGAGGTGGGCGTGTGACCCCAAGACTTGTGTTCTTGCTTTCATACTGCTCGTGAAGCGAAGGAAGCCGCATGTGCATATAAGTAAGTCCCCAAAATACCCCAAGAAGCCCGTCCGGACACTGGAGGTCTGAGGGACGGGGCGATGATTCAAGGGTTTTAAAAGTCCTCATTCTAAGATTTTGTATGTACAAACTCATCTATTATTCACAGTGTATTTATAAGGGTTGTAGCTTTTTTTTTTTTTTTTTTTTGCTGGTGATTCTGAGTCACTGTGCGTTGAAGCCACACGGTCAAGGTCACAGGTAGAACGGGCAAGGTGCATAAGCAAACAGTGATCATCTGGTGTGTGTGACAGATACAGCCCAGAGTCTTGCCGGGGCTAAAAGGGAGTCCACCCCAGTGTAGTCTCTGTCGGACCGCGTCCCAGGGGAGGAGTGGGAATGAGGTCCTTCCTTGGGGAGGAAGATAGAAACGTGTGCCTGGCAGGGAGCCCACATATGCAAAGGCCGGGAGGCAGGCAGGAGTGAACTTGCCTCATTTAGGGAGGGCTGCTGAGTGTGTGGAGGCAGGGAGAGGTGACAAGGCCTGGGTCCAGGGGCAGAGCCCACAGCAGCCCATGGGTTTAGACCCAGCCTGCCCCCCTTGAGACACAGAGCAGGGGGTGTTTCTCTCCTGGGGCTGCCTTCAGCTCTGACCTGGGTGGTCATTCACACAGTGTTGCCCACAGCAGTGGGGAACAGCCCCATATCCAGGCCATTTTCGTGGGAAAGTGTAAGGCAAGGCAGGAGCTGGAGGGGAGACCCCATGGCCGGGGAAGCAGGGGCGTCCAGGCCCAGGACCAGAGCTGAGGCCTGGGGGCAGGGCTGGGAGCCTCCACTTCCTCCTCCTCCCTTCCCGCCCTGGTCTGTGGCCTCATCGTGCAGCTCAGAAAGGGGAAATTCTTGCGTTTAAAGTCCAGCAGGTGAAAGGTTGGGGCCAGGGTATCTGAGTCCATCGGCAGTGACCAGTGACAGGAGACATGAAGAGGACCAGAGGCAGCCTTGAGGCCTGGGGGAGCCTGGTGCTGCTGGTGAGTTCTTGCAGACAGGGGTGGGGGGCTAGGTCCTGAGGGAGGAGGGGCTGAAGGTCGCCTGGAGAAGGAAGCAGGCCTGTGGATTGTCAGACACACCTGGGCTCTCACAACAGATCATCCACTGTGAGAAGGAGCTCTGCTTTCTGGCAAGACTCAGGTTTCCTCACAAAGACCTAGGAGTCCCGGCCACCAGTGCCCTCCTCCCTCAGACCCAAGAGTCCAGACCCCCAGCTCCTCCTCCTTCAGACCCAGAAATCCAGACCCCCAGATGCCTCTTCCCTCAGACCCAGCAGTCCTGGCCACAAGGGCCCTCCTCCCTCAGACCCAAGAATCCAGACCCCTAGCCCCTTCCTCCCTCAGACCCAGGAGTCCAGACCCCCAGCCCCTCCTCCTTCAGACCCAGGAGTCCAGACCCCCATCTCCTCCTCCCTCAGACCCAGGAGTCCAGACCCCCCAGCCCCCTCCTCCCTCAGACCCAGGTGTCCAGACCCCCAGCCCTCTCCTCCCTCAGACCCAGGAGTCCAGACCCCCAGGCCCCTCCTCCCTCAGACCCTGTAGTCTAGGCCCTCAGTCCTTCCTCCCTCAGACCCAGGAGTCCAGACCCCCAGCCCCTCCTCCCTCAGACCCAGGAGTCCAGACCCCAACCCCTCCTCCCTCAGACCCTGTAGTCTAGGCCTTCAGTCCCTCCTCCCTCAGACCCAGGAGTCCAGACCCCCAACCCCTCCTCCCTCAGACCCAGGAGTCCAGACCCCCTAGTTCCCTCTTCCCTCAGACCAGGAGTCCAGCCCCCCAGCCCCCTCCTCCCTCAGACCCAGCAGTCCCGACCCCAACCCCTCCTCCCTCAGACCCAGAAGTCCAGACCCCCAGCCACTCCTCCCTCAGACCCAGAAGTCCAGAGCCCCAGATGACTCTTCCCTCAGACCCAGGAGTCCTGGCCACAAGTGCCTTCCTCCCTCGGACCCAAGAATGCAGACTCCTAGCCCCTTCCTCCCTCAGACTCAGGAGTCCAGACCCCCAGCCCCTCCTCCCTCAGACCCAGGAGTCCAGACCCCCCAGCCCTCTCTTCCCTCAGACCTAGGAGTCCAGACCCCCAGCCCCCTCCTCCCTCACACCCAGGAGTCCAGACCCCCAGCCCCCTCCTCCCTCAGACCCCGGAGTCCAGACCCCCTGCCCTCTCCTCCCTCAGACCCAGGAGTCCAGATCCCCTAGTTCCCTCTTCCCTCAAACCAGGAGTCTAGACCCCCAGACCCCTCCCTCCTCAGACCCTGTAGTCTAGGCCCTCAGTCCCTCCTCCCTCAGACCCAGGAGTCCGGACCCCCAGCCCCCTCCTCCCTCAGACCCAGGAGTCCAGACCCCCCTTCCCTCTCCTCCC
>NW_022633489.1:2970-4213 GCF_010015895.1 Lontra canadensis
CTCCTCCCTCAGACCCAGGAGTCCAGACCCCCCTTCCCTCTCCTCCCTCAGACCCAGGAGTCCAGACCCCCAGCCCATCCTCCCTCAGACCCAGGAGTCCAGATCCCCTAGTTCCCTCTTCCCTCAGACCCTGTAGTCTAGGCCCTCAGTCCCTCCTCCCTCAGACCCAGGAGTCCAGACCCCCAGCCCCTCCTCCCTAAGACCCAGGAGTCCAGACCCCCCAGCCCTCTCTTCCCTCAGACCTAGGAGTCCAGACCCCCAGCCCCTCCTCCCTCAGACCCAGGAGTCCAGACCCCCCAGCCCTCTCTTCCCTCAGACCCAGGAGTCCAGACCCCCAGCCCCCTCCTCCCTCAGACCCTGTAGTCTAGGCCCCCAGCCCCTCCTCCCTCAGACCAGGTGTCTGGCTCCTGGCTCCCAACCTCTGTATCTTCTCCATTTCCCACCCTGTTGAATGCTCTCCTGCCTGGAGTCTTCCAAGGTGGTATTTTTCAGGAAGTGTAACCATTGGGTATATGTCTGTCTGACCTTATGGGTAGAGCTGACCCCAGCTCCTGGCTTCCCCGAGCCCCGCCCCTGCCACACTCCTCTTTCTGACTCCAACACAACCGCACCCAGAAAAGACAGAGGGCCATTGGGGTGACCTTTGTTAGAGCCGAGTCTGGGGTGGAGACAACTCCCTGTGTCCCCCGTCTCCCTCAGGGGCAGAGATGCTCAGGGTGAGGACAGAGCACGGGAGAGTCACTGACTGGGCTCTCCCACACCACAGTCTCCCCTGGGTCAGGGAGATGAGGCTCTGAATCTGACTCTTCCCTCTGGGTTCTCCCCAGGGCTTGTGCAGCTGGACAGGGTCCTTGGAGGTTGGTGAGTGACCCCTGCTGAGTGTATCCCTTACACGGAGGGGAGGGTACACAGAATCCCCCTGAGCTCTGGTAGGGGGCGTGGTCTCAGGGAGGGCAGGGTGATCCATGACTGGTGTTGATGGATGTGGTCCTTCCTGGACTCAGGGAAAGAGCTGGGGCTAGTGGAAGGGGCAGTGCTGCTCCCGGCTCACACTGGGCTCTCCTTCCCGAATCTCAGTCCTCGAGCCCGTCAGAAACCTGAGCGTGAAGGAGCAAACCAACAGCTCCATCACCCTGGGCTGGACGGAGCCGGATGGCACGGCCTCTCAGCACTACCTGTACAGGATCCAGTGGAACGGTACCGGCCCAGCTGGGAACAAAAGCACGCACAACACCAGCGTCCT
>NW_022633489.1:4223-5825 GCF_010015895.1 Lontra canadensis
GACCCAAGGCTATAGACTCAGGGCAGAGAGGTATTGAGTGATCTTGGTCCCCACCTGGCCTCTTTTCTGTGGTTCACATTTCCTAGGAAGAGGACTCGTCTGATGACTGAGCAATCAGGGGAGGTGAGCAGGCTTGGGATGAAGGGTCCTTGGCTATAGAGCCCCTTGAGCTTCTGTCCCCATTTGTCAGCTCCCAACAGGGTCATGGATTTGCACAAGGAAGCTCAGAGCGGCAGCTCCATCACCCTGCGGTGGAAGGCCCCCACAGACCCCCACTCTCAGGCCTACACATACTGGGTCCAGTGGGCCGCTGGGGGACATCCCCAAGGAGACCATGACCCCCGAGGACATCAGGCCAACCAGACAGGAGAGACCAGTCACACCTACTATGAGGTTCAGGCTCTGGAACCCGGGACTCTGTACTACTTCAGCGTGTGGGCAGAGAGGAGCAATGTGGCCAGTTCTGCACAGGGCCTCCTTGAATCCACAGGTGAGATGGGCCCCCTTCTACCTGGTGGGGACCTAAGTCAGACCTGGGGACAGTGGGAGGTGAGTGGACTCCAAATCCCATCAGGTCATGGGGTCATGGCTTCATAAGCTGAAGTGATACAGAGCGTGCAGGGCTCATGGGAGTTGTAGTTTGAAGGGTCTGTTGTGTGTCCCTTTGGGGAGGACAGACTATGAGACATGAAGAGGGATTTTGCTTCTGGGAAGGAAAGGATGGGCTAGTTCTCAGAGAATTGGCACCACAGGTGGGAAGTGGGGTGGGGTGGACAGCCCCCCCGTGTGGCTCCTACTGACTCCTCCTGTCCTCTCTTCCCAGCCCCGAGCCCTGTCACCATCACCTCCTGCATGAGCACCTCTGGGGGTCACGGGGTCGTCTTGACCTGGTCCTGCCCCCGGGGAGGCTATGAGGCCTTTGAGTTGCAGGTGGGTGGACAGCAGGACTCTCAGAACAGGTCGTCCTGCGGGAAGAGGGTGTCTGTGTGGGGTCTGTGGCCGGCCCAGTCCTACTCAGCCACTGTCACGACCATCTGGGATGGAATGAGGGCCCCGTCTGCCTCTGTGACCTGCCACCACGAACACAGGTGAGCAGAGCCCCACGGGGTTGGGAGCCTGGAATGAAGAGCTAGCTGAACCCCACTGCCAAGGCCATGGTCACTGGAAATGGGGAAGGTGCAAATGTACTGGGTACCCTGGGGACACCTTTGTCATCAGTCTCCTCACAGAAGAACCGGCCGATGAGAGGCCAGCGACTCAACATCGAGTCCCTCTTCCTCCTCTGGGTGGGGATGGTGTCGAAGCCCGGAGAGGCTCCCAGAGCGAGTGACAGAGCGTTATTAGCCGCCTGTCCCTGCTTCCCACTTTGTCACACGTGGGACAGAAAGTGGTAGATAAGGCCTCGCGTACAACATGACCACTGTGTGGGCACGGTGGGTCTGTGGCCTGCGTCCGAGATGACCCCCGTGGTCCACGCGTCCCGGCTTTCAGGCTCCTGTGCGGTCCCTCCCACATGAGAGAGGCTGGTGGCTTAACGAGTAGGATGTCCCAGCAGCAATGGTGTGTGCCTTCCGTCTTGTTCTCTCTCTCGGACCATTCACT
>NW_022633490.1:0-3866 GCF_010015895.1 Lontra canadensis
CTATTCTGTTCCATTGATCTATGTGTCTGTTTTTGTGCCAGTACCATGCTGTCTTGATGATGACAGCTTTGTAATAGAGCTTGAAGTCCGGAATTGTGATGCCACCAACTCTGGCTTTCTTTTTCAATATTCCTTTGGCTATTCGCGGTCTTTTCTGGTTCCATATAAATTTTAGGATTATTTGTTCCATTTCTTTGAAAAAAATGGATGGTACTTTGATAGGAATTGCATTAAATGTGTAGATTGCTTTAGGTAGCATAGACATTTTCACAATATTTATTCTTCCAATCCAGGAGCATGGAACATTTTTCCATTTCTTTGTGTCTTCCTCAATTTCTTTCATGAGTACTTTATAGTTTTCTGTGTATAGATTCTTAGTCTCTTTGGTTAGGTTTATTCCTAGGTATCTTATAGTTTTGGGTGCAATTGTAAATGGGATGGACTCCTTAATTTCTCTTTCTTCTGTCTTGTTGTTGGTGTAGAGAAATGCGACTGATTTCTGTGCATTGATTTTATATCCTGACACGTTACTGAATTCCTGTACAAGTTCTAGCAGTTTTGGAGTGGAGTCCTTTGGCTTTTCCACATATAGTATCATATCATCTGCGAAGAGTGATAGTTTGACTTCTTCTTTGCCGATTTGGATGCCTTTAATTTCTTTTTGTTGTCTGATTGCTGAGGCTAGGACTTCTAGTACTATGTTGAATAGCAGTGGTGATAACGGACATCCCTGCCGTGTTCCTGACCTTAGCGGAAAAGCTTTCAGTTTTTCTCCATTGAGAATGATATTTGCGATGGGTTTTTCATAGATGGCTTTGATAATATTGAGGTATGTGCCCTCTATCCCTACACTTTGAAGAGTTTTGATCAGGAAGGGATGCTGTACTTTGTCAAATGCTTTTTCAGCATCTATTGAGAGTATCATATGGTTCCTGTTTTTTCTTTTATTAATGTGTTGTATCACATTGATTGATTTGCGGATGTTGAACCAACCTTGCAGCCCTGGAATAAATCCCACTTGGTCGTGGTGAATAATCCTTTTAATGTACTGTTGAATCCTATTGGCTAGTATTTTGGTGAGAATTTTTGCATCTGTGTTCATCAAGGATATTGGTCTGTAGTTCTCTTTTTTGATGGGATCCTTGTCTGGTTTGGGGATCAAGGTGATGCTGGCCTCATAAAATGAGTTTGGAAGTTTTCCTTCCATTTCTATTTTTTGGAACAGTCTCAGGAGAATAGGAATTAGTTCTTCTTTAAATGTTTGGTAGAATTCCCCCGGGAAGCCATCTGGCCCTGGGCTTTTGTTTGTTTGGAGATTTTTGATGACTGTTTCAATCTCCTTACTGGTTATGGGTCTGTTCAGGCTTTCTATTTCTTCCTGGTTCAGTTGTGGTAGTTTATATGTCTCTAGGAATGCATCCATTTCTTCCAGATTGTCAAATTTGTTGGCATAGAGTTGCTCATAATATGTTCTTATAATTGTCTGTATTTCTTTGGTGTTAGTTGTGATCTCTCCTCTTTCATTCATGATTTTATTTATTTGGGTCCTTTCTCTTTTCTTTTTGATAAGTCTGGCCAGGGGTTTATCAATCTTATTAATTCTTTCAAAGAACCAGCTCCTAGTTTCGTTGATTTGTTCTATTGTTTTTTTGGTTTCTATTTCATTGATTTCTGCTCTGATCTTTATGATTTCTCTTCTCCTGCTGGGTTTAGGGTTTCTTTCTTGTTCTTTCTCCAGCTCCTTTAGGTGTAGGGTTAGGTTGTGTACCTGAGACCTTTCTTGTTTCTTGAGAAAGGCTTGTACCGCTATATATTTTCCTCTCAGGACTGCCTTTGTTGTGTCCCACAGATTTTGAACCGTTGTATTTTCATTATCATTTGTTTCCATGAATTTTTTCAATTCTTCTTTAATTTCCTGGTTGACCCATTCATTCTTTAGAAGGATGCTGTTTAGTCGCCATGTATTTGGGTTCTTTCCAAATTTCCTCTTGCGATTGAGTTCTAGCTTCAGAGCATTGTGGTCTGAAAATATGCAGGGAATGATCCCAATTTTTTGATAACAGTTAAGACCTGATTTAGAACCAAGGATGTGATCTATTCTGGAGAATGTTCCATGGGCACTAGAGAAGAATGTGTATTCTGTTGCTTTGGGATGAAATGTTCTGAATATATCTGTGATGTCCATCTGGTCCAGTGTGTCATTTAAGGCCTTTATTTCCTTGTTGATCTTTTGCTTGGATGATCTGTCCATTTCAGTGAGGGGAGTGTTAAAGTCCCCTACGATTATTGTATGATTGTCGATGTGTTTCTTTGATTTTGTTATTAATTGGTTTATATAGTTGGCTGCTCCCACGTTAGGGGCATAGATATTTACAATTGTTAGATCTTCTTGTTGGACAGATCCTTTGAGTATGATATAGTGTCCTTCCTCATCTTTTATTATAGTCTTTGGTTTAAAATCTAAGTGATCTGATATAAGGATTGCCACTCCTGCTTTCTTCTGATGTCCATTAGCATGGTAAATTCTTTTCCACCCCCTCACTTTAAATCTGAAAGTGTCTTCGGGTTTAAAATGAGTTTCTTGTAGGCAACATATAGATGGGTTTTGTTTTTTTATCCATTCTGATACCCTGTGTCTTTTGATTGGGGCATTTAGCCCATTAACATTCAGGGTAACTATTGAGAGATATGAATTTAGTGCCATTGTATTGCCTGTAAGGTGACTGTTATTGTATATTGTTTCTGTTCCTTTCTGATCTCCTACTTTTAGGCTCTCTCTTTGCTTAGAGGACCCCTTTCAATATTTCCTGTAGAGCTGGTTTGGTGTTTGCAAATTCTTTCAGTTTTTGTTTGTCCTGGAAGCTTTTAATCTCTCCTTCTATTTTCAATGATAGCCTAGCTGGATATAGTATTCTTGGCTGCATGTTTTTCTCGTTTAGTACTCTGAATATATCATGCCAGCTCTTTCTGGCCTGCCAGGTCTCTGTGGATAAGTCTGCTGCCAATCTAATATTTTTACCATTGTATGTTACAGACTTCTTTTCCTGGGATGCTTTCAGGATTTTCTCTTTGTCACTAAGACTTGTAAATTTGATGATTAGGTGACGGGGTGTGGACCTATTCTTATTGATTTTGAGGGGGGTTCTCTGAACCTCCTGGATTTTGATGCTTGTTCCCTTTGCCATATTGGGGAAATTCTCTCCAATAATTCTCTCCAATATACCTTCTGTTCCCCTCTCTCTTTCTTCTTCTTCTGGAATCCCAATTATTCTAATGTTGTTTCGTCTTATGGTGTCACTTATCTCTCGAATTCTCCCCTCGTGGTCCAGTAGCTGTTTGTCCCTCTTTTGCTCAGCTTCTTTATTCTCTGTCATTTGGTCTTCTATATCGCTAATTCTTTCTTCTGCCTCATTTATCCTAGCAGTGAAAGCCTCCATTTTTGATTGCACCTCATTAATAGCTTTTTTGATTTCAACTTGGTTAGATTTTAGTTCTTTCATTTCTCCAGAAAGGGCTTTTATATCTTCCAAGAGGGTTTCTCTAATATCTTCCATGCCTTTTTCGAGCCTGGCTAGAACCTTGAGAATCGTCATTCTGAACTCTAGATCTGACATATTACCAATGTCTGTATTGATTAGGTCCCTAGCCTTTGGTACTGCCTCTTGTTCTTTTTTCTGTGGTGAATTTTTCCACCTTGTCATTTTGTCCAGATAAGAGTATGTGAAGGAGCAAGTAAAATACTAAAAGGGTGGCAACAACCCCAGGAAAATATGCTTTAACCAAATCAGAAGAGATTCCAAATTGTGAGGGGGGAGAAAGGGGGTAAAAAGAGGTTCAGAAAGAAAGAAAAAAGAAAGAAAAAGAAA
>NW_022633490.1:3966-5823 GCF_010015895.1 Lontra canadensis
ATATTAGATTAATTAAAAAACGTTAAAAAAGAAAAGGGTAAAAGTTAAAAAAAAATTTGGCAGAAGAAGAGAAAAAAATGAAAAAGAAAAAAAATTAAATTAACTGCAAGGCTAAAGAATCATGGGGAGAAAGCCATGAGTTCTGTGCTTTGCTTTCTCCTCCTCTGGAATTCCGCTGCTCTCCTTGGTATTGAAACTGCACTCCTCCTAAGTGAACATGGTCCCAGCTGGGTTTCTTGTTGATCTTCTGGGGGAGGGGCCTGTTGTAGTGATTCTCAAGTGTCTTTGCCCCAGGCGGAGTTGCTCCACCCTTACCAGGGGCCGGGCTGAGTAATCCTCTTGGGTTTGCTTTCTGGAGTTTTTGTTCCCTGAGCACTGTCCATAGAGTTCTGGAGGATGGGAATGAAGATGGCGGCCTCCCAGTCTCCAACCCAGAGGAGCCAAGAGCTTGGGGCCCCACTCCTCAGTGTGCCCTCAGAGAACAGCGCCCAATTACTCCCATCTCTCTGGCCTCCGGCCACGCTCCGAGCTGACCGAGCCTGCGGCTGGTTCAAGGTAACCCCGAGCTGAGAGCTCACTCCTTGGCTCTGTCTCTGTAGCCGGCTTCCCCGTTCTAATACCTGTAAGCTCTGCGACACTCAGACACCCCCGATCCTTCTGTGACCCTGCGGGACCTGAGGCCACGCTGACCCCGCGTGGGCTTCACCCCGGTTAAGCCTCTGGAGTGATGTCCATCAGCAGAACAGACTTTTAAAAGTCCTGATTTTGTGCTCCGTTGCTCCGCCGCTTGCCGGGAGCCGGCCCCTCCTGCCGTGGTCTATCTTCCTGTTGCTTTGGATTCACTTCTCCGCCAGTCCTACTTTTCAGAAAGTAGTTAATTTTCTGTTTCTAGAATTGCTGTTCTTCTTTTCTTCGATCTCCCATTGGATTTGTAGGTGTTTGCAATCTTAAGATAAGCTATCTAGCTGATCTCCCGCTGCCTGAAGTAGTCTCAGCCTGCTACTTCTCCGCCATCTTGACTCCTCCCCCTATACCACATCTTCTTTATCCATTCATCTGTTGATGGACATCTAGGTTCTTCCCATAGTTTGCCTATTGTGGACATTGCTGCTATAAATATTGTGGTAAATATGCCCCTTTTGATCCCTACATTTGTATCTTTAGGGTAAATATCCAGTAGTGCGATTGCTAGGTTGCAGGGTAGCTCTATTTTCAACTTTTGAGGAACCTCCATGCTGTTTTCCAGAGTGGCTGTGCCAGCTTGCATTCCCACCAACAGTGTTCGAGGGTTCCCCTTTCTTCACATCCTCGTCAAAAATCTGTCATTTTCTGACTTGTTAATTTTAGCCATTCTGACTAGAGTGAGGTGGTATCTCGTTGTGGTTTTGATTTGTATTTCCCTGATGCCGAGTGATGTGGAGCATTTTTTCATGTGTCCATTAGCTATCTGGATGTCTTCTTTGCAGAAATGTCTGTTTATGTCCTCTGCCTATTTCTTGATTGGATTATTTGTTCTTTGGGTGTTGAGTTAGAGAAGTTCATTATAGATTTTTGATACTAGCTCTTTATCTGATATGTCGTTTGCAAATATCTTCTCCCATTCATTCTGTCAGTTGTCTTTTGGTTTTGTTAACTCTTTCCTTTGCTGTGCAAAAGCTTTTCATCTTGATGAAGTCCCAATAGTTCATTTTTTGCCCTAGCTTCCCTTGCCTTTGGCAATGTTCCTAGGATGATGTTGCTGCAGGTGAGGTCGAAGAGGTTGCTGCCTGTGTTCTCCTCAAGGATTTTGATGGATTCCTTTCTCACATTGAGGTCCTTCATCCATTTCGAGTCTATTTTCGTGTGTGGTGTAGGGAA
>NW_022633491.1:0-3866 GCF_010015895.1 Lontra canadensis
CTATTCTGTTCCATTGATCTATGTGTCTGTTTTTGTGCCAGTACCATGCTGTCTTGATGATGACAGCTTTGTAATAGAGCTTGAAGTCCGGAATTGTGATGCCACCAACTCTGGCTTTCTTTTTCAATATTCCTTTGGCTATTCGCGGTCTTTTCTGGTTCCATATAAATTTTAGGATTATTTGTTCCATTTCTTTGAAAAAAATGGATGGTACTTTGATAGGAATTGCATTAAATGTGTAGATTGCTTTAGGTAGCATAGACATTTTCACAATATTTATTCTTCCAATCCAGGAGCATGGAACATTTTTCCATTTCTTTGTGTCTTCCTCAATTTCTTTCATGAGTACTTTATAGTTTTCTGTGTATAGATTCTTAGTCTCTTTGGTTAGGTTTATTCCTAGGTATCTTATAGTTTTGGGTGCAATTGTAAATGGGATGGACTCCTTAATTTCTCTTTCTTCTGTCTTGTTGTTGGTGTAGAGAAATGCGACTGATTTCTGTGCATTGATTTTATATCCTGACACGTTACTGAATTCCTGTACAAGTTCTAGCAGTTTTGGAGTGGAGTCCTTTGGCTTTTCCACATATAGTATCATATCATCTGCGAAGAGTGATAGTTTGACTTCTTCTTTGCCGATTTGGATGCCTTTAATTTCTTTTTGTTGTCTGATTGCTGAGGCTAGGACTTCTAGTACTATGTTGAATAGCAGTGGTGATAACGGACATCCCTGCCGTGTTCCTGACCTTAGCGGAAAAGCTTTCAGTTTTTCTCCATTGAGAATGATATTTGCGATGGGTTTTTCATAGATGGCTTTGATAATATTGAGGTATGTGCCCTCTATCCCTACACTTTGAAGAGTTTTGATCAGGAAGGGATGCTGTACTTTGTCAAATGCTTTTTCAGCATCTATTGAGAGTATCATATGGTTCCTGTTTTTTCTTTTATTAATGTGTTGTATCACATTGATTGATTTGCGGATGTTGAACCAACCTTGCAGCCCTGGAATAAATCCCACTTGGTCGTGGTGAATAATCCTTTTAATGTACTGTTGAATCCTATTGGCTAGTATTTTGGTGAGAATTTTTGCATCTGTGTTCATCAAGGATATTGGTCTGTAGTTCTCTTTTTTGATGGGATCCTTGTCTGGTTTGGGGATCAAGGTGATGCTGGCCTCATAAAATGAGTTTGGAAGTTTTCCTTCCATTTCTATTTTTTGGAACAGTCTCAGGAGAATAGGAATTAGTTCTTCTTTAAATGTTTGGTAGAATTCCCCCGGGAAGCCATCTGGCCCTGGGCTTTTGTTTGTTTGGAGATTTTTGATGACTGTTTCAATCTCCTTACTGGTTATGGGTCTGTTCAGGCTTTCTATTTCTTCCTGGTTCAGTTGTGGTAGTTTATATGTCTCTAGGAATGCATCCATTTCTTCCAGATTGTCAAATTTGTTGGCATAGAGTTGCTCATAATATGTTCTTATAATTGTCTGTATTTCTTTGGTGTTAGTTGTGATCTCTCCTCTTTCATTCATGATTTTATTTATTTGGGTCCTTTCTCTTTTCTTTTTGATAAGTCTGGCCAGGGGTTTATCAATCTTATTAATTCTTTCAAAGAACCAGCTCCTAGTTTCGTTGATTTGTTCTATTGTTTTTTTGGTTTCTATTTCATTGATTTCTGCTCTGATCTTTATGATTTCTCTTCTCCTGCTGGGTTTAGGGTTTCTTTCTTGTTCTTTCTCCAGCTCCTTTAGGTGTAGGGTTAGGTTGTGTACCTGAGACCTTTCTTGTTTCTTGAGAAAGGCTTGTACCGCTATATATTTTCCTCTCAGGACTGCCTTTGTTGTGTCCCACAGATTTTGAACCGTTGTATTTTCATTATCATTTGTTTCCATGAATTTTTTCAATTCTTCTTTAATTTCCTGGTTGACCCATTCATTCTTTAGAAGGATGCTGTTTAGTCGCCATGTATTTGGGTTCTTTCCAAATTTCCTCTTGCGATTGAGTTCTAGCTTCAGAGCATTGTGGTCTGAAAATATGCAGGGAATGATCCCAATTTTTTGATAACAGTTAAGACCTGATTTAGAACCAAGGATGTGATCTATTCTGGAGAATGTTCCATGGGCACTAGAGAAGAATGTGTATTCTGTTGCTTTGGGATGAAATGTTCTGAATATATCTGTGATGTCCATCTGGTCCAGTGTGTCATTTAAGGCCTTTATTTCCTTGTTGATCTTTTGCTTGGATGATCTGTCCATTTCAGTGAGGGGAGTGTTAAAGTCCCCTACGATTATTGTATGATTGTCGATGTGTTTCTTTGATTTTGTTATTAATTGGTTTATATAGTTGGCTGCTCCCACGTTAGGGGCATAGATATTTACAATTGTTAGATCTTCTTGTTGGACAGATCCTTTGAGTATGATATAGTGTCCTTCCTCATCTTTTATTATAGTCTTTGGTTTAAAATCTAAGTGATCTGATATAAGGATTGCCACTCCTGCTTTCTTCTGATGTCCATTAGCATGGTAAATTCTTTTCCACCCCCTCACTTTAAATCTGAAAGTGTCTTCGGGTTTAAAATGAGTTTCTTGTAGGCAACATATAGATGGGTTTTGTTTTTTTATCCATTCTGATACCCTGTGTCTTTTGATTGGGGCATTTAGCCCATTAACATTCAGGGTAACTATTGAGAGATATGAATTTAGTGCCATTGTATTGCCTGTAAGGTGACTGTTACTGTATATT
Organism: Lontra canadensis; assembly: GCF_010015895.1. Classification (NCBI taxonomy): domain Eukaryota; kingdom Metazoa; phylum Chordata; class Mammalia; order Carnivora; family Mustelidae; genus Lontra; species Lontra canadensis. Next base: position 2,739 of record NW_022633491.1, read on the forward strand.
GTCTCTGTTCCTTTCTGATCTACTACTTTTAGGGTCTCTCTTTGCTTAGAGGACCCCTTTCAATATTTCCTGTAGAGCTGGTTTGGTGTTTGCAAATTCTTTCAGTTTTTGTTTGTCCTGGAAGCTTTTAATCTCTCCTTCTATTTTCAATGATAGCCTAGCTGGATATAGTATTCTTGGCTGCATGTTTTTCTCGTTTAGTACTCTGAATATATCATGCCAGCTCTTTCTGGCCTGCCAGGTCTCTGTGGATAAGTCTGCTGCCAATCTAATATTTTTACCATTGTATGTTACAGACTTCTTTTCCTGGGATGCTTTCAGGATTTTCTCTTTGTCACTAAGACTTGTAAATTTGATGATTAGGTGACGGGGTGTGGACCTATTCTTATTGATTTTGAGGGGGGTTCTCTGAACCTCCTGGATTTTGATGCTTGTTCCCTTTGCCATATTGGGGAAATTCTCTCCAATAATTCTCTCCAATATACCTTCTGTTCCCCTCTCTCTTTCTTCTTCTTCTGGAATCCCAATTATTCTAATGTTGTTTCGTCTTATGGTGTCACTTATCTCTCGAATTCTGCCCTCGTGGTCCAGTAGCTGTTTGTCCCTCTTTTGCTCAGCTTCTTTATTCTCTGTCATTTGGTCTTCTATATCGCTAATTCTTTCTTCTGCCTCATTTATCCTAGCAGTGAAAGCCTCCATTTTTGATTGCACCTCATTAATAGCTTTTTTGATTTCAACTTGGTTAGATTTTAGTTCTTTCATTTCTCCAGAAAGGGCTTTTATATCTCCCAAGAGGGTTTCTCTAATATCTTCCATGCCTTTTTCGAGCCTGGCTAGAACCTTGAGAATCGTCATTCTGAACTCTAGATCTGACATATTACCAATGTCTGTATTGATTAGGTCCCTAGCCTTTGGTACTGCCTCTTGTTCTTTTTTCTGTGGTGAATTTTTCCACCTTGTCATTTTGTCCAGATAAGAGTATGTGAAGGAGCAAGTAAAATACTAAAAGGGTGGCAACAACCCCAGGAAAATATGCTTTAACCAAATCAGAAGAGATTCCAAATTGTGAGGGGGGAGAAAGGGGGTAAAAAGAGGTTCAGAAAGAAAGAAAAAAGAAAGAAAAAGAAA
>NW_022633491.1:3966-5819 GCF_010015895.1 Lontra canadensis
ATATTAGATTAATTAAAAAACGTTAAAAAAGAAAAGGGTAAAAGTTAAAAAAAAATTTGGCAGAAGAAGAGAAAAAAATGAAAAAGAAAAAAAATTAAATTAACTGCAAGGCTAAAGAATCATGGGGAGAAAGCCATGAGTTCTGTGCTTTGCTTTCTCCTCCTCTGGAATTCCGCTGCTCTCCTTGGTATTGAAACTGCACTCCTCCTAAGTGAACATGGTCCCAGCTGGGTTTCTTGTTGATCTTCTGGGGGAGGGGCCTGTTGTAGTGATTCTCAAGTGTCTTTGCCCCAGGCGGAGTTGCTCCACCCTTACCAGGGGCCGGGCTGAGTAATCCTCTTGGGTTTGCTTTCTGGAGTTTTTGTTCCCTGAGCACTGTCCATAGAGTTCTGGAGGATGGGAATGAAGATGGCGGCCTCCCAGTCTCCAACCCAGAGGAGCCAAGAGCTTGGGGCCCCACTCCTCAGTGTGCCCTCAGAGAACAGCGCCCAATTACTCCCATCTCTCTGGCCTCCGGCCACGCTCCGAGCTGACCGAGCCTGCGGCTGGTTCAAGGTAACCCCGAGCTGAGAGTCACTCCTCGGCTCCGTCTCTGTAGCCGGCTTCCCCGTTCTAATACCTGTAAGCTCTGCGACACTCAGACACCCCCGATCCTTCTGTGACCCTGCGGGACCTGAGGCCACGCTGACCCCGCGTGGGCTTCACCCCGGTTAAGCCTCTGGAGTGATGTCCATCAGCAGAACAGACTTTTAAAAGTCCTGATTTTGTGCTTTGTTGCTCCGCCGCTTGCCAGGAGCCGGCCCCTCCTGCCGTGGTCTATCTTCCTGTTGCTTTGGATTCACTTCTCCGCCAGTCCTACTTTTCAGAAAGTAGTTAATTTTCTGTTTCTAGAATTGCTGTTCTTTTCTTCGATCTCCCATTGGATTTGTAGGTGTTTGCAATCTTAAGATAAGCTAACTAGCTGATCTCCTGCTACCTGAAGTAGTCTCAGCCTGCTACTTCTCCGCCATCTTGACTCCTCCCCCTATACCACATCTTCTTTATCCATTCATCTGTTGATGGACATCTAGGTTCTTCCCATAGTTTGCCTATTGTGGACATTGCTGCTATAAATATTGGGGTAAATATGCCCCTTTTGATCCCTACATTTGTATCTTTAGGGTAAATATCCAGTAGTGCGATTGCTAGGTTGCAGGGTAGCTCTATTTTCAACTTTTGAGGAACCTCCATGCTGTTTTCCAGAGTGGCTGTGCCAGCTTGCATTCCCACCAACAGTGTTCGAGGGTTCCCCTTTCTTCACATCCTCGTCAAAAATCTGTCATTTTCTGACTTGTTAATTTTAGCCATTCTGACTAGAGTGAGGTGGTATCTCGTTGTGGTTTTGATTTGTATTTCCCTGATGCCGAGTGATGTGGAGCATTTTTTCATGTGTCCATTAGCTATCTGGATGTCTTCTTTGCAGAAATGTCTGTTTATGTCCTCTGCCTATTTCTTGATTGGATTATTTGTTCTTTGGGTGTTGAGTTAGAGAAGTTCATTATAGATTTTTGATACTAGCTCTTTATCTGATATGTCGTTTGCAAATATCTTCTCCCATTCATTCTGTCAGTTGTCTTTTGGTTTTGTTAACTCTTTCCTTTGCTGTGCAAAAGCTTTTCATCTTGATGAAGTCCCAATAGTTCATTTTTTGCCCTAGCTTCCCTTGCCTTTGGCAATGTTCCTAGGAAGATGTTGCTGCAGGTGAGGTCGAAGAGGTTGCTGCCTGTGTTCTCCTCAAGGATTTTGATGGATTCCTTTCTCACATTGAGGTCCTTCATCCATTTCGAGTCTATTTTCGTGTGTGGTGTAGGGAA
>NW_022633492.1:0-5818 GCF_010015895.1 Lontra canadensis
CAGGACGCGCACCTCTCCAGCAGGCAGGACTACGTGTCTTTGATTAGGCAGATACACTCAGGTAATTGCCTTAATTTGCAGGTATTGATACATTCATGCCTACTGTGTGTCCTGGTTCTGTGTTGGGAAGTGTCACCATGTTTATCATAGTAAGAGGTGGAAGAGAATCCCATTTGTGACTGTTTCCAGTATTAAACGTGAATTTGAAAGATGTGTTAAACTAAAATAAACCTTGTAGATTCCCACCTTCAAAACAATTACTGTTAACTTTTTGGTGCACTTTTTTAGAGCTTTTACTATGTCTGCTTTTTTTTTTTTTAATTAATTTATTTGACAGAGATCACAAGCAGGCAGAGAACAGGCAGAGAGAGAGGAGGAGAAGCAGGCTCCCTGCCAAGCAGGGAGCTGGATGTGGGGCTCCATCCCAGGACCCTGGGATCATGACCTGAGCAGAAGGCAGAAGCTTTAACCCACTGAGCCACCCAAGTGCCCCACTATGTCTACTTTTAACTGCTTAAATAATATATATTTTAACTGAAATCACTATCATAAACATTTTTAAGTTATTATAAACTTTCATAACGTTTTTATGATAACGTTCTTTTAAGTGGTGGAATATTCAACTGCTTTTTGTTGACATTTGGCTAGTTTCTAACTTTTAAAATTTTACGATTTTTGCTTGCCATGTTTGGTCATAATTGTGCTTATTTATAACCCCTCCTGTTCCAAACAGCATCAAGCTTTTCCTATGTCTGATTAACCCCGGATTCTGCCCTAGGCCAAATGCTTTTTACTTTCTCCTGCTTCCTTAGATGAGTTGTGTGCTCATGTGTTTAGCTGATTCAGCAGTAGACTGTCCTCTGACTGTCAAGCCAGTGAAACCAAATGCTTGCTAAACATCCTCAGTATAAGATCTTACAGACTGAACCTGTTGTCTTCCTTTATCTCTAACCTTCCCTTCCTCATACAGTCCCAGTTCCAGTTGCACCTGAAAATCCAAGCAAGAACCACAAGAGCCACTTTACATTCTTCCCTTTTTATTGTAGCTAGCAGCTACTTCATGGAGAAGCTGGAAAAATATGCCGTGCAGAGAAATCCTAGAACTCTCACAGTATAGTACATTCCCCAAAGAGATTATAAGATCCTTCAGGTCATGAGCTATATTTTGGTAATTAATTTTAATTATATATATATTTTAATTTTAATATATATATTATATATATATAACTGTAATATATGTTCACATTCTCCTGAGTCAAAATTAAAACAGTCTCATTAAAGTTAAATACCCCATTCCAGAACAAGTTGTCTCATTCCACATCAATCAATTAATTAATTTCTTCGCTACTTATATCAATATAGACTATTGGTTTCCTAGTTGATTCAGGTCAGTCTGCTACTGTCTATTTATTTTGGTGACCAAATTGTCATTTTTAGCTGATTACCTCAGTCTGACTGCTGTGTTCTTTTGATTTATCTCAGTCATTTTTTACTTTCTGACACAAAAGATGTTTCAAGCTGATTGTATACTTTTCAGTGCATAATCCTTCAGTTCTTGATTTCTTTAATGGAAAATGGTATTTAGAAGGCAACGTCAGTTTGCTAGATGTGTTCATTATTATTAGGATGTTGCTGCTTCTTGGCTGTCTCAATAAATAGAGTTAAGGAATATGTATATATATGCACACACACACACACATTCACACATTTAAATATTAATTTATTTTTCTCATCTCTACATGTGTTGAAAGTTGTGAGTTCACACCAGTGCTTCTAGTTATAATCTAACACCACAGGGTTCATTGTAGTTTTCTCCCTTTCCAGGGGAAAGGCTATCTGCTTTTCCCCATTGAGAATGATATTCACTGTGGGTTTTTCATAGATAGATTTTATGAAGTTGAGAAGTGTTCCCTCTATCCCTGTACTTTGAAGAGTTTTAATCTGGAACGGATGCTGTATTTTGTCAAATGCTTTTTCTGCACCAATTGAGAGGACCCTGTGGTTCTTTTCTTTTCTCTTATTGATTTGTTCTATAACATTGATTGATTTGCGAATGTTGAATGACCTTTGCATCCCAGGGAAAAATCCCACCTGGTCATGGTGGATAATCTTTTTATTGTATTGTTGGATCCTGTTAGCTAGGATCTTGTTGAGAATCTTGGCATCCATATTCATCAGGGATATTGCTCTGAAATGCTCCTTTTTGATGGGGTCTTTGACTGGTTTGGGGATCAAGGTAATGCTGGCTTCATAGAAAGAATCTGGAAATTTTCCCTCTGTTTCTATTTTTTTAAACAGCTTCAGGAATATAGGTATTATTTCTTCTTTGAATGTTTGATAGAATTCCCCAGGGAAACTGTCAGGTTGTGGACTCTTGTTTTTTGAGAGGTTTTTGATCACTGTTTCAATCTCATTACTAGATATTGTTCTATTCAGGTTGTCAATTTATTTCTGTTTCAGTTTTGGAAGTTTATAGGTTTCTAGGTTGAATCCATTTCTTCTAGGTTGCTTAATTTACTGGCATATAACTGTTGGTAATTTTTGATGATTGTTTCCATTTCCTTGGTGTTAGTCATGATCTCTCCCCTTTCATTCATAATTTTATTAATTTGGGTCCTCTCTCTTTTTGTTTGGATTAGTTTGGCCATTGGTTTATCAATCTTATTAATTTCTTTCAAAGGACCAGCTTCTAGTTTCGTTGCTGTGTTCTACTATTTCTCCAATTTCTAACTCATTGATCTATGCTCTAATGTTAATTATTTCTCTTCTTGTGCATGGGGTTGGCTTAATTTGTTGATTTTCCAGTTCTTTAAGGTATAAAGAGAGTTGGTGTGTTCAAGATTTTTCAGTTTTTTTTTGAGTGAGGCTTAGATGGTTATGTATTTCCCTCTTAGGAATGCCTTTGCCATATCCCATAGGTTTTGGCCCTCTTTGTTTCTTTGTTCTCATTGGTTTCCATAAGTTTAAGTTCTTCTTTGATTTCCTGGTTGATCCAGACATTCATGAGCAGGGTGGTCTTTAGTGTCCAAGTATTTGAATTCCTTCCAAAGTTTTCTTGTGGATGAGTTCCAGTTTCAAAGCATTATGGTCTAAGAAAATGCAGGGAATTATCTCAGTCTTTTGGTATCAGTTGAGCCGTGATTTGTGACCCAGTATGTAGTCTATCCTGGAGAAAGTTCCACGTGTGCTCAAGAAGAATGAGTATTCCCTTGTTTTAGGGTAGAATGTTCTGTATATATCTATGAGGTCCTCAGGTCCAATGTGCCATTCAAAGGTTTTGTTTCTTTGTTGATTTTTTGCTTAGATGATCTGTCTCTTGGTGAGAGTGGTGTGTTAAGATTCCCTACAATTAAAAAGAAAAAAAGATCCCCTACAATTAATGTATTCATCTCAATATGACTCTTAATTTTGTTTAACAGTTGGCTTATGTAGTTGGCTACTCCCGTGTTAGGGGCATAAATATTTATAATTGTTAGATCGTCTTGGTGGAGAGACCCTTTAAGAATGATATGGTATCCTCTGTATCTGTGACTACAGTCTTTAGCTTAAAATCTAATTTATCTGAAATGAGAATTGCTACCACAGCTCTTTTGAGGCCCATTGGCATGAAAGATGGTTCTCCATCACTTCACTTTCTTTTCTTTTTATTTTATTTTATTTTATTTTATTTTATTTTATTTATTTATTTGACAGAGAAAGAGAGATCACAAGTAGGCAGAGGCAGGTAGAGAGAGAGGGGGAAGCAGGCTCCCCAGTGAGCAGAGAGCCCAATGTGGGGCTCAATCCCAGGATGCTGAGATCATGACCTGACCCGAAGGCAGAGGCTTAACCCACTGAGCCACACAGGCGCCCCTCTATCCCTTCACTTTCAATCTGGATGTATCTTTAGGTTCAAAACGTGTCTCTTGTAGACAGCACATGGACAGTTCCTGTCTTTTTCTCCCATCTGCAACCTTGTGCCTTTTTATGGGAGCATTTAAGCCAGTCACATTGAGAGTGGTTATTGAAAGGTAAGTTTTTATTCACATCATGTTGCCTGTGAAGTCCTTATTTCCATACATTATCTCTGTAACTTTCTGTTCTATGTCACTATTGGCTTCTTTCTTCTTTTATAGAATCCCTTTAATATTTCTCATAGTGCCGGTTTGATGGTCACATAATCTTTTAAACCTTGCGGGTCTTGGAAGCTCTTTATCTCTCCATCCATTCTGAATGTCAGCTTTGCTGGATAAAGAATTCTTGGGTGCGTGCTCTTCTCATTTAGTGCCCTGAATATGTCTTGCCAGGCTTTTCTGGCTGCTAGGTTTCTGTGGACAGGTCTGATTTTATTCTGATCTTCCTTCCTCTGTATGTAAGGAATCTCTTCCCCCAGCTGCCCTTAAGACCTTCTGTCTGAATCTCTGATTATAAACCTCACAATTAGGTGTCTGGAGGTCTTTCTAGACTCATTGATCTTGGCCTCTATGACACGAACACTTGTTCCATTCCCCAGATGAGGGAAATTTTCCCCAGTATTTGTTCAGTTGTATCTTGTAGTCTTCTCTCTTTCACCACCCTCTCAGGGATCCCAATAATTCTGACACTGGAATGTTTCATGGCTTCATTTATTTCACTAATTCTGTTTTCATGGCTTCGAAGTTGTTTGTTCCAGGCTTCCTCCTGATCCTGCTTTTCTATCAGTTTTTCTTGGTATCAGTTTTTCTTGGTATCAGTTGCCGTAGCTGTTAGAATATTTAGATTAGATTGGATCTCCTTGGTAGTATTTTTAACTTCTTCCAGATCAGCTCTCCCTTCCACCATTAGAGATTCTTTATTGCCACAATTGGTTTTCTCCAACCTAGCCATTGCCTGGACAGTTTTTACCCTGAATTCCATTTCCTACATATTGTTTATATCCATATCCAATAGTTCTGTGGCAGAGGTTGCAGTCTCTGAATTTTTCCTCTGTTGGGTGTTCATCCTCCTAGTCATTTTGGTGAGAGGTGGTTATGAGGATGTATATATATCAACTATGATCCTGTCAAGGTATCCCTCTCCACTGATGATCTTCTGCCCCCGGAGAGATCCAGAAGTGTATAATGTTATATCTCAGACTGATTTCGTGGGTGTTCAGAGTGTTCTGGTAGATATTTAGCTCAATTCAGTGGACCACCTGAAACAGGGTCTCCTACTTCTCTGCCATCTTGCACCTCCCCTCTGAAGTTCTGTTTCTGTTATTTTGTTTTTAGGTTTTCCCATCATGTAAATACTCACCTTTGCTTAAATTACTGTGCCATTGGAAATAGTTAATTTTTTTTTTTTTTTTTTTTAAGAGAGAGCATGAGCAGAGGGAGGGAAGGTCTCAGAGGGACAGGGAGGAAGAAAGACTTAATTAAGCAGGCTCCAGGCCCAGTGCAGAGCCAACACAGAACTTGATCTCATGACCCTGAGATCATGACTTGAGCCGAAATCAAGAGTCAGACACTTAATGGATTGAGCCACCCAAGTGCCCTGAATATTTGTTAATCTTGAGGAGAAATTTTCCTTAACTTCTAGATTATGGTATTGTTCTTATCAGTACAAATATCAGGATCAAATCAGAATGGATCAAACTTGGGATATTCAAACAAATGATAGCCTTGGCATATTCTTCCCCAAGAAGACAGATAGCAAAACCTGGAGTTTATTTCTTATCCCTCCATTCTCACCTCATTAACTTTCTTCCTTTTTAAGGATTTTTTGGGGGGGGGCCCTTTTTCTTTTACACTGGAATTTCATCCATAGAAATTTACCATTTCCTCAGTGTTGTTATCTATTAAAATCATCTCAGGGTTGTGTT
>NW_022633493.1:0-5817 GCF_010015895.1 Lontra canadensis
CTGAGGAGGGAGCCCAACCCTGAGGTCATGACCTGAGCTGAAAGCAGACACTTAAACGACAGAGCCACCCAGACACCCCTTAAACATATTGATTATATCAGAGTTAACCATTTTCAGCTATATAGTCAATATGTGCCAGGCTCAAGCATGAATCCTTCCATGTGCTTTGCTGTCCTTGTACCTTCTAAATCCATAACTTCTACTTTTGGCTACTCTGAATGATAATGCTATGAACATTCGTGAACAAGTCGTTGAAGGCACATAGGGTTTCATTTCTTTTCGGTAGACACCTCCAAGTTGAAATGCCAAACTGCTTTCCAAGGACTCTACCTTTACATCAGCACCACTGGAAAGGATTCCCATTACTCCATGTCCTCACTAATGTGAGTTACTTCCAGTCTTTGTGATATAGCCATTCAGTACAGTAGGAAGTGAGATATCAAGGATATTGGAGGGGCGCCTGGGTGGCACAGTTAGAGGAGTGTCAGCTTCCTGGTTTTAGCTTGGGTTTTGATCTCAGGGTGGTGAGATGAAGTCCCACAGGAGCTCTCTGCTCAGCTGGGAGTCTGCTTCGGATTCTCTCTCTTTCTTTCTCTGCCCCTCCCCAACATGCTCTCTCTCAAATAAATAAGTAAATCTTTAAAAAAAATATTGGAGAAAGATACCAAGTTAGAATTGCAAATCATAGTGACAAGGATATTGTCTCCCGAATCAAAAGCACTGCTCAATCTAATAAGTAGACATTTTACCTACCATGGATTTTTTTATAATCATTTTTTAATTTATTTTCAGCATAACAGTATTCATTGTTTTTGTACCACACCAAGTGCTCCATGCAGTCCGTGCCCTCTCTAATACCCACCACCTGGTTCCCCCAACCTCCCACACCCCCCCCACCTCTTCAAACCCTTCAGGTTGTTTTTTATCTACATTAATTTTTATTTTTTTAAGGACTGCATTAAAACATAATTTATCCCAATTACTGAGATTTGGGTGCCCCCTTACATTTGGCACCAGATATAGGTGACTCAATCCCTTCACCACAGTCCTTGGGAGTTCAATAGGACTTTCCGAGTTTCCTGGCCTCCACCTCCCAAAGCATTCAGTATTTGCCACCGCCAGCTTTGCACAATGCCTCTAGATTCTGCATTACCTCATATTTTTGTGCCAGCAAGGATGCCATAGGAAAAAAGTGGATACATACTCCTCTAAGGCAAACCCAAGGAAAGGGTTACATGAACATTTCCTAATGGAGGTAAAACCAGGAAGAGTGATCCATAACAGCTCTTACAGATACGAAGTATGAGTTCATGGATTGTACTGTCACAAAGTCCAGAGATATCTTTGCCAAGAAGCAAAGTGATACATTCTTGGATTCAGGAAAAAGGAGAACGGGGGGTTCAATATTTATGTGCTTGCCCATTATTACTGTTAAACACAAGCTTGGCAAACAACCTCCAGTAGCTCACAGTGTTTGTCCTTCAGAGATCATACATATCTGACAGCAAAGGTAGACAGTGTATGATTATATACCAGAACAGGTCACACACTTCCAGAACTGTAGGGAGCAATTTTAGAGAGACCATTGAGTTCTAACGAGATAGGAAAGATTTTCACGAATGACACCTAGAGTACAAGTCCATAGAAATACGTAAATGGGAAGGATATTAACTTGGTGCTTCTTTAGGGCCTATGTCAGGGTAACAGAGATAGAGAATGCTCCCAAAAAGATACACTGTGTTATTTTCAGGTTTTTGTTTCCCGTCACCCTTTTTGGGCAAAGCACTTGGTACAAAAAGAAAAAAAGGAGATGGGGAGTGATGTGGGCTGGGAATGCATAATTTAGTGCATCCTCCACTTAACAAAAGATGGGGAAATAATGGGAAAGTTTCAAAAATATCTTGAGGGACAAAGGTCCTAGAGTTGAGAGGAAGGAGTCCAAGATGGTGGAAGAGTAGGAGACCTTAGCCGTAGTTTTGCCTGGTCCTAGAAATTCAGCCGATAGCTATTAAATCCTTCTGAACACCTGTGAACTCAACCAGAGATCAAAGAAAAGTATAGCTACGACCCTACAAATAGAAAAGTGACCACTTTCTGCAAGGTAGGAGGTGCAGAGAAGTGAATCCGAGGTGATATATGGGGAGATTAACCACGGGGCAGGGGTGGGGGTGGGGGTGGCCTCTATGAGCTGGCTACCAGAAAGTGATAGAGCAGCAGAGCACAAAACTGGAAGTTTTAGAAGCCTCCTCTGGTAAGGGATATCACTCAGGGTGCTAAGTGGGGGCGGAACCCTCGCTGGGACAGTGTGCTCTCAGGATCCGTGGGGTCACGGGACGACCCGGGGTGCCTGAGTGTGGCAGAGCTCCCAGGCATTGGATTGGGGAAGCCAGCTGCAGTCAGTGAGCCCAGGACTCAGCTCGGAGTTGCCATAAACCAGAAACCACCAGATGGTTGGACCACTGCTCTCTGAGCAGGGGCCCAACAAATGGCAGAACTGGCGAGCCACTCCCATCCTCCCCTGAGAGGAGTGGGGCAGAAACACACCACAGGAGTCTGCAGGGTTTGGAGACTCGAAATGGGGTTGCCCGTCTAAGATAGAAACGCTGGTTCACAGGCTGGGAGAGCACAGAGAGCAGATGGAGACCAGGGAGACAGGAGTGATTGTGGCTTTTCCCCTGAGGGTGCAATGAGGAGTGGGGCCCTGAGCTCTCAAGCTCTGTCCTTGGATGGAGGCTGGATCAATATTGGGAGACTGCCATTTCATTCCCATCCACTAGAGCTGCTCCTGGAGAGCATTCACGGAACATAATGAAGACACAAAGACCAATCCAGGGCCCCTTATTTTAACTTGGCCCCTGGGAAGGACAGGGCAGTTCCACCAGGGGCAAAGACACCTGAGGTCCCTCCCCCAGAAGATCAGAAAGAATTTCCAGCTAAGATCAAGTTTGCTGGTCACAAAGAACTGCAAAACTCCACCACTAGCCCAAAATGGCATATAAAATCCACATTTTTTGTGCCCATGATTATTTAGTCTTTCCATTTTAATTTTTTTCCTTCATTTTTCAATCAATTTCTTATTTGATCAACTCTCTTAAGTCTTTTTTCGTTTTCATTCTATCCTTTCAATGTATTTAATTTTATTTTTGTATATACATAGATTTTTCCTTCTTTCTTTACAACAAGATGCAGTTTCTTCTAACAAACAGGATACAGGGTATTGCTGTTCTGTTCACCTGTTTTAGTCCTTTTTTTTTTTTTTTGTCTTTTAATCTTCAGCTTTACAGTTGCATTCCATCCTTTCACCATACTTAACTTTACTTTTGTACATATCTACATTTCTCTTTCTTTACAATTCTGGGATCAAAATAGACCAAAATACACACAGGATCCAGTGTATTGCTCTGGATGATTCAACAACTTGATTGTATTTTTTTTTTCCAGTTTTGATCTCCACTGGTCTGTTTAGCATATATTTCTCTGGTGTATTTGCTCTTGCCATTTTAGTATTTTGTTCTGTCATTCCTCTGTTCTTCTCTGGACAGAATGACAAGATGGAAATACTCACCTCGAACAAGAGAACAAGAGGCGGTCCTGATTTGCCAGGGACCTAATCAGTATACAAGTGCGAGATACCAGAACTAGAGTTCAAAACCATGATTAGAAAGATACAGGCCGGGCTTGAAAAAAGCCCATAGAAGGCAATAGGGAATCCTTTTCTGAGGCAGTAAAGGAACTGAAATCTAATGCCTATGCTTCTGAAGCACTTTGTAAAAATAAAAATGGGAGGAATCCTCCCATATTCTTCCAATAGGCCAGCATTACCTTGATGCCAAACCCAGACAAAGACCCCTCCAAAAAGGAGAATTACAGACTAGTATCTCTGATGAACATGGATGCAGAAGTTCTCACCAAGATCCTAGCCAATAGGATCCAACTGTACATTAAAACGACTATTCACTATGCCCAAGTGGGATTTATCCCTGGGATGCAAGCATGGTTCAACTTCTGCAAATCAACCAATGTGATACTCTACGTTCATAAAAGAAAGGACAAGAACCATATGATTCTCTCAATAGATGCTGAAGAAGCATTTGACAAAGTATAGCATCCTTTCTTCATCAAAACTGGAAGTCCTAACTCAGCAATCAGACAACAAAAAGAAATAAAAAGCATCTGAATCGGCAAAGATTCAAACCCCGACTATTTGCAGATGACATGATACACTATGTGGAAAACCCAAAAGACTCCACCCCAAAATTGTGAGAACTCATACAGGAATTCAGCAAAGTGGCAGGATATAAAATCAATGCCACACAAATCAGTTGCATTTCCACACACTAACAGTGAGACCGAAGAAAGAGAAATTAAGGAGTCAGTCCCATTTACAGTTGTGCCAAAAAAAAACCATAAGATACCTGGAAACAAACCTAACAGAGGAGCAAAGATCTATACTCAGAAAACTACAGAACATCGTGAAAGAAATTGAGGAAAACACAAAGAAACGGAAAAATGTTCCATGTTCACCTAGTGGAAGAACAAATATTGTTAAAATGTCCACATACCTAGTGCAATCTATACATTCAAAGAAATCCCTGTAAAATACCAACAACTTTTTTTCACAGAGCTGAGCAAATAATCCTAAAATTTGTATGGAAGCAGAAAAGACCCCGGGAAAGCCAAAGGAATGCTGCAAAAGAAAACCACAGCTGGTGGCCTCACAGTTCCAGACTTCAAGCTCTATTACAAAGCTGTGATCATCAAGACTCTATGGCACTGGCACAAAAATAGACACTTTGATCAGTGGAACAAAATAAAGAGCCCAGAAATGGTCCCCCAACTCTATGGTCAACTGACCTTTGACAAAGCAGGGAAGAAGAATGTCCAATGGAAAAGAGACCATCTCTTCAACAAATGGTATAAGGAAAACTGGACAGAGACATGCAGAAGAATGAAACTAGACCACTTTCTTACACCATACACAAATTTAGATTCAGAATGGATGAAAGACCTAAAGGTGAGACAGGAATCCATCAAAATCCTAGAGGAGAACACAGGCAGCAACCTCTGTGTCCTCGACCGCAGCCAGTTCTTGCTAGACACGTCTCCAAAGGCAAGGCAACAAAGCCAAAAATGAACTATTGGGACTCCATCCAGATCAAAAGCTTTAGCACAGCAAAGGGAACAGTGGAGAAAACCAAAACACAACCAACAGAATGGGAGAAGAGATTTGCAAATGTCCTATCAGATAAAGGGCTAGTATCGCAATCTATATAAAGAACTTATCAGGGGCGCCTGGGTGACTCAGGGTTAAGCGCTGGCCTTTTCTCAGGTCATGATCCCAGGAGCTTGGGATTGAGCCTCTCGTTGCATCAGGCTCCCTGCTCAGTGAGGAGCTTCTTCCTCTGACCTTCCCGGTGCTAGTTCTCCCCCACCCCCACCTCTCAAATAAATAAATAAAATCTTAAAAAAAGAAAGAACTTACAAACTCAACACCCAAAAATAATCAAGTCAAGAAATGAGCAGAAGACGCGCACAGACATTTCTCCAAAAAAGACATACAAATGGCCAACGGACACGTGAAAGAAATGCTCAACGTCACTCAGCATCAGCAAAACAGAAATCAAAACGACAGTGAGTTACCACTTCATACATGTCAGAAGTCAAAAGTGGACTACTGGGACTCCACCCAGATAAGCAGCTTTTGCTCAGCAAAGGGAACTGTGGACAAAACCCAAGGACAACCAACAGAATGGAAGAAGATATTTGCAAATGTCTTATCCGATAAAGGGCTGGTAATCCAAATCTATAAAGAACTTT
>NW_022633494.1:0-5806 GCF_010015895.1 Lontra canadensis
AAGGATTCATAGCAGTCCTTGCCCACTTTTCCAAAAACCAGAAGAGAAAGCTTCTAAACTCATTTGCTGATGCCAACATAACCCTAATAGAAAAATAAACAAGGACCCCCCAAGTAAAGAGTCTTACAGTCCAATATCCCTGATGACCATAGATGCAAAAATATTCAACAAAATACTAGCAACTCAAGCTCACCAATATGCTGAGAAAATCATATACTATGATCAAGTGGGATCTTGCAGGAATGCAATGATGGTTTACAGTTGCACATCAATCAAAGTGATACAGCACATTAACAAAATAAAGAATAAAAATGATGTGATCATCTTGAGGTGCAGGTAAGCATTTGACAAACTTTAATATCTATTTGCAATCAAAATTCTCAACAGAGTGTGTAGACCAGGAGTATACCTCAACACCGTAAAGGCCATATATGGGGTGCCTGGGTGGCTCAGTGGGTTAAAGCCTCTGCCTTAAGCTCAGGTCATTATCCCAGGGTCCTGGGATCTAGCCCCGCATCAGGCTCTCTGCTCAGCAGGGAGCCTGCTTCCTCCTCTCTCTGCCTCTCTGACTACTTGTTCTCTCTCTCTCTTTCAAATAAATAAAATCTTTTTTTAAAAAGACCATATATGACAACCACACAGATTACATCACATCTGAGAGTGAAAAGTTTTAGCTGTTTCTATTTCCTCTAAGAATGCCTAAGTTAGGAAAATTACTGATCTTTCCTTGCCAATTTTGGTGAACACAATATTGAAAATCCAAGGCAGAACAATTATGCAAGAAGATAATCAGAACGCATCAAAACTGGAAAGCAAGAAGTAAAATGGTCACTACTTGCAGATGATATAGAATATAAGGAAAACCTCAAAAGAAGCCAGTGAAAAATTGTTCAAACTATGACTAAATTCAGTAAAGGGGCAGGATACAATATCACTACCCCCAAATCTGCTGTGTTTCTATATGGTAATAACGAATCATCAGAAAATAAATTAGGAAGATCATCCCACCTGAAGTTGCATCAAAAAGAATAAAATACAAAGGAATATACTTCACCAAGAGGTAAAATTTTATATGATGAAAACGACAAGACGGTAAGGAAAGAAACTGAAGGCAACACACATAAACCAAGAGATATCACATATTCATGGGTGAGAAAAATTATTAATGGTAAAATGTCCATACTTCCCTAAACCACCTACAGTTTCATTGCATTCCTGTCAAAATTCTAAGGACATTTTTCACAGAAAGAGAAGAAAGGATCTAAAAATTTGTATGATGCCACAAAAGACTCTAAATACCAGAGCAATCTAGAGAAAGAAGTACCACACTAAAGGCATCGTGCTTGCTCATTTCAGACTAATGACAAAGCTAGAGTAATCAAAACAATCTAGCATTGTCATAACAACAGATACACACATCAGCAGAAGACAGGAGAGAGCCCAGAAATAAACACACACAACCATGGTCTGGGACCTTATGACAAAGGAGCCAAAAATAAACAAGGGGGGGGGTAAACGATCTCTTTCATCAATGGTGCTGGGAACACTGGAGAGCCACACGCAAAAGAACAAAACTGCATCATTCTCTTACACCATACACAAAAATTAACTCAAAATGGGTCAAACAATTGAATATAAGTTCTGGAACTATAAAACTTGTAGCAGAAAACAGAAGGTTTGGAAAGGTCCTTGACCAAAGGTCTTGGTAGTGGTGCTTTTAAGCGGATACCAAAGTAAAAACAAACAAAGAAGCAAAGTGTAGGCCTACACCTAACTATAAAACATCTAAAAAACGAAGGAAACCATCAACAAAACAAAACGGTAACCTAAGGTAAAATATTTCTAAATTATATATCTGGTAAGGGGTTAATATTCGAAATATAAAGAACTCATGCAACTCAACAAAACAAAACAAAACACACAAAAGCACTAAAAACAACAAAAACCCCACAAGTTATCTAGTGTATCAGGAGAAGTTCCAAATAGACATTTTCCTGAAGAAGACATACAGATGGTCTACACGGACATGAAAAGATGCTCATCATTAATCATCAGAGAAATGCAAATCAAACCAGAATGAGGCACCACTTCACACCTGTCAGAAGGGCCATTATCAAAATCAGAAGAAATAGCAAGTTTCGGTAAAGATGTGGAGTAGAGGAAAACTCTAATGCACCATTACTGGGAGTATAAATGGGTGCGGCCACTATGGAAAACAGTAAAGAAGTTCCTCAAAAAAATGAGAAATAGAGCAACCAAAGGAGCCAGCAATTCCCTTTCTGAGTATTTATCTGAAGGGAATGAAAACACTAATTCACAAAGGTATATTCACCCCTGTGTACACTGCAGGATTATTTACAACAGTGAAAATAGAGAAACAGCCTAAATGCCATCAGTGGATGAATGAATAAAGAAATTGTGGTCAATAAACACAGTGGAATCCTACTCAGCCCTAATAAAGGATGAAATCTTTCGATTTACAACATGGTGGCCCTTGAGGGCATTATGCTAAGTAAAACAGGCCAGACAGAAAGACAAATACTAGAAATCACTTACACATAGAACCTTAAAACAAACAAAACAGAAACCAAAATCTGAGCTCACAGACAGAACAGATGGGGAGTGGGAGAAGTTTGGGGTTGGAGGTGGGAGAAATGGGTGAAGGTGTCAAAAGGAAAAAAGAAAACAAACCCAAGTATAGCTTTTTTTTTTGTTTTTCAATTAAGTAATCTGTACCCCCAGAACAGATGGGGGCTGGCAGAAATTTGGTGTTGGAGGTGGGAGAAATGGGTGAAGATGTCAAAAGGAAAAAAAGAAAACAAAACCAAATATAGCATCTTTTTTTTTTTCGATTAAGTAATCTCTACCCCTAACATGACTCAAACTCATAACCTGGAGATCAAGAGTCACACACTCCACCAACCCCGCCAGCCAGGGTCCTGGAATTGTCGCATCTTCCGATACTCAGTGTATGGAGAAAGGGGAAACTAATTTAATCTATGGTATTTTGAGGGCTAGGTATTTTTTGGTAAAGGTACAAATGAAAGAACACATTCTTCAGGGTCACACACAGGACTGTATCTAGTTCTAATATTTATCATGACACTGAGAAAGTAACTTGCCTTTTTAATTGTTTATTTGAGAGACAGAGAAGGGGGGGACATAAGCAGTCAGAGGGACAGAGGGAGAGGGAGAAGAAGACTCCCCACTGAGCAGGGAGCCTGACCTGGGGTTCGATCCCAGGAACCTGGGATTATGTCCTGAGCCAAAAGCAGAATATTCAACAAGTGAACCACCCCGGTGCCCCTACTTAACCTCTTTTCTGCCTGTTTCCCCACCTCTGAGGGTATTATGAATGTTTTCTTTTAGAATAGCTTCTATTTTTAATTTAATAATAATTTTTAGATTTGAATTGAATAGAGGTCACTTAGAATAATACCTATGAGAGTAATCCCTCAAAAAATGTTTTTAAAAAATCTTATTCTGGGGGTATCTGGGTGGCACGGTCAGTTAAGCAGCTGACTCTTGATTTGGGCTCAAATCAAAATCCCAACTCCTGGGAGAGAGCCCCACACCAGGCTCCACACTCAGCAGGGATGCTGCTGGAGGATTCCCTCTCTCCCTCTGACCCTCCCCTCTCTAGCATATGCTTGTGCATGCACTCGCTTTCTGTCTCTACAATAAATAAATATGTCTTAAAAAATCTTATCTTGAACATTTGGTGGTAGCATAATCATTTTCATAATTGGACAGTATCTCCTAGTTTACAAAGCACTTTTATACATACTTTCTTGTTGGAGTCAGGATATGGTCCTGGGAGAAGAAATTATTGTTTTTATTTATATAGGAAAGTAAAGAAAACCAGCCTTAAAGCAGGGCTGTGCTTTGCTCGTGACTGCAGAGCTAACAGATGATCTTCTGATTTTCATTCGAATGGAAGAGAAAAAGAAAAAATCCAAACACCGTAACAAGAGCCAATGAAGGGCACTACAAACTGATAATGGAATCAATGCAGTAAGATGATGCAACATTTATAAATATTTACCCACCCAGCAGTGGAGCAACTAAATAATAGAGCATATGTGAACAGAGCTAAGAGAAGCAATCAGCACTAATACCATAGGGAAATTTAATGCCTCACACCTCTCTCAATGATACACCAACCAGACAGAAGATCACAAAGGAAACATCAGCTTCAGACAACCCATTACTTAGATGGACTTAACAGATACACACAGAAACCTCCATCCAAAAGGAGCACATGGAATGCACTCCTCTCAAGTGAACCTAGATCATTCTCCAACATAGGTCATATGTGAGGCCACAAGACAAGTCAATAAACTCCAGAAGCCTAGAATTTTCCCAAATGATGAGTGAAATCAAATCGACCATCTTTTCCAAACACAGTGGTATAGAACTAGAAATCATTTACAAGAAGAAAACTGGAAATTCATAAAAACAGAGACTAACCAACATGCTACTGAACAACCAATTGGATTCATGGAAAAACCAAAATAGGAACACAGAAATGCTTTGAGGCAAATGAAAAAAATAATAAAATCTAACAAAAGTTATGGAATGCAGTAAAACGGGTTCTAAAATGGGGCACCCGATTAGTCTATGGAGTGCTGTGACACTTGATCTTGTGGTTTGGAGTTTCAACCTCACACTGGACATAGAGCTCACTTTAATTTCTTGAAGATGTCATTTATTTATTTGTCACAGAGGGAGAGAGAGATAGAGACTGAGCAAGTGGAAGGAGCAGCAGGCAGTAGAAGAGGGAAAAAGTGGTTCCCCGTGCTGACCAGAGAGCTGACGCAGCACTCAATTCCAGGACCCTAAGTTCATGACCTGAGCCAAAATCCAATGCCTAACAGAATGAGCCACACAGGCACCCCTTAGAGCTAACTTAAAAAAAATGTTGATTCTAAGAAGGAAGTTTATAGTGATACAGGCCTAACTCAAGAAACAAGAAACATCTCAAATAAACAACCTAACTTGATACCTCAAGGAGACAGAAAAAGAACAAGTGAAGTCCAAAGTTAGTAGAACAAAGGAAGGAACACATCAGAACTGAAATAAGTGACATACAGACTAAAAAGACCACAAAAAAATAAAAAAGAACATAAAACAATAAGAACAACAACAGATCAACAAAGAGCTGGTTCTTTGAAAAGAACAAAGCTGACAGAGTCTCAGCCAGACTCAAGCTAACAACAAAGAAAGAGACTCAGCATCAGAAATGAAAGAGATGTTCCCTGATACCAGAGATATGCAAAGGCTCATAAAATTACTATGATCAAATACACCCCAACAAGCTAGAAAATCCAAAGAAAAGGATACATTCCCAGAAACATACAATCTGCCAAGACTGAATCCTGAAGAAACAGAAATTCTGAACAGACCAATGACCAGTAGGGAGATTAAATAAGAAATCAAAAACTTCCAACAAGCAAAAGTCCAGGACCCCATGGTTTCACTGGTGAATTCTATGAATCATCCACAGGAAAAAAAAAAAATGAATACCAACACTTCCCCCACTCTGCCAGAAAAACAAGAGGAAGGAAGTCTCCCCACCTCATTTTGTGAGGCCAGCATGGCCCTTATCGAAACCTCCCAAGGTGCCCCAAGAAAATGACAGACTAGTATCTGTGATGAACATAGACATAAAAATCGTCACACAAATCAAACTAATGTGCCACATTCACAAAACGAAGGATCAGCATCATAGGACCATCTCAACAGATGCAGAAAAAGCATTTGATAGTGCTGCGAGCAAATCACTGCCCCCACCTGTGCTTCTGCT
>NW_022633495.1:0-290 GCF_010015895.1 Lontra canadensis
TTTTTTTTTTTTTTTTTCTTCTCCCTCTCTGCTTGAGATTGAGTAATTTCTGTTGATTCTTCAAGTTCACTGATTCTTCTGTCATCTCAAATCAGTTGAATTTTCCATTGCAGGTACTGTATTTTTCAGCTGTAAGTTCCCATTCAATTCTTTAATTTACTTTGTATCTTTTCATTTTTTTTATTTTTATTTTTTAAAGATTTTTTTATTTGACAGAGAGATCATAAGTAGGCATATAGACAGGCAGAGAGAGAGGAGGAAGCAGGCTCCCTGCTGAGCAGAGGGCCCAA
>NW_022633495.1:390-5793 GCF_010015895.1 Lontra canadensis
AAGATTTTATTTATTTATTTGACAGACAGAGATCACAAGCAGGCAGAGAGGCAGGCAGAGAGAGAGGAGGAAGCAGGCTCCTTGCTGAGCAGAGAGCCCGATGCGGGGCTCGATCCCAGGACCCTGAGATCATGACCTGAGCCAAAGGCAGCGGCTTAACCCACTGAGCCACCCAGGCGCCCCACCCCTGTATCTTTTTATTGAGACTCTTCATGTGTTGTGTCATTTTCATCATGGTTTTCAACACTATTTCCATTAGTCTTAGACCATGTCCATGTAGCTGCTTTTAAATCTTTGCTGAATCTCCATCTGGAAATACTTAGATGGTTTCTCCTTAATGCTTTTTGCAATAAGGGTCACCTTCCTTGTCTCTTTATTTTATAATCTTGTTAAATTTCAGGTAATGTAGCAATTAGGGGTTCTGATTTCCTCCCCAGGGGGTTGTCTTGTTTTGCTTAATAACTTGCCTCCAGTAAATTTCTGAAGTCTGTCTCTCCTGCAGTGTGCAGCCATTGATGTCTCTGTTCATTTCTTAAATTTTTAAGTCTTGCTTCTGACATGTTGCTGCTGTGCCTGCATCCTTTAACATTTAGCCAAAGATTGGGCAGAGTTGTGTGCAGACCCCATTATTCATGCTTTCTCCTCTGCAGATGGATCTGTGTGGGCTTCTAAGTCCATTCAACATTTGGGTCATTTTCAAGGCTGCCTGGTTTTTCTTCTTTGCGTGTATGTGCATGGCTTGGCAACCATGGGTATGTGGCTGGCTTGAACCAGCTTCAGTTTCCACTGCTTGCCCCAGGTAAACCTGGAGTTTATGTGGACTGCTTATCACATTCAGATGGCTCTCTGACCTCTCAGAGCTTACAGTTAAATAGCTTGCTACTCTTATCTTGTTTCCTCCAAGCATTGCAGGTTGCAGCATTGCAACCTCAGGCTAGAGAAGCCTGTCTGCTTAGCATAGAGGCCACCTCTTTGACTTACTCTGCCTCAGGTCAGGCAAGTCCCTTCTCTAAGTGACAAATTTCTGGCATGGGCAGTGAGAGCACAGCACAGACTCACACAACTCTAATCAAACTTCAGTAATTTTCATGAATAAACACTTCTAGTTTGTTGTAGGTCTTCAGAGTCTTTAAAATAATATTCTCCACATTTTTAGCCTCTGAGTGGCTACCCTAGCGGAGTCTCTGCCGCACTGAGATCTGAGAGGCTTGGGCCTCGCACATGCACTTTGGGCACCTTTAGTTGCTACCCTTTATGTGCAGGCACAGCCACGCAGGTTTCAGAGGTGCGCAAGTGCATTTGTGCTTGGCGTCATGGTTACGGTTGTTAGGTGCTCCAAGAATCCAAACTGTTGCACGGTGGGTTTGGCTTATCTCTAGCGCTGGTGCTGGTGTCTAGAAGCGGCAAAAAGCCGAGCGGAAGGTGAAGTTTTGGTGAAGCCTCTAGGCTTTGCAAAGAAGAAGTTTTTTGGTTTCGGAACTGGGAAGGGGCGTTCATCCCTGACCTTTCACACCGAGCTGATGAATGGCTTGGGGGCCCCGGTTGACAAGAAGGAAGAAGTCAGCAAGTCCCAGCGGGGGTATAACGTCCGCCTGAAAGAGCTCAAAAAGATCCACAGAGCTGCTATCATGGGCAACATATTGAAAATGCAGCGGTTGCTAATGCTTGGGAAAGACGTGAATAAAAGAGACAAGAAGAAATGGTAATAGGGATGTAA
The DNA here is from genome assembly GCF_010015895.1 of Lontra canadensis. NCBI lineage: Eukaryota > Metazoa > Chordata > Mammalia > Carnivora > Mustelidae > Lontra > Lontra canadensis. The sequence continues at coordinate 2,108 of NW_022633495.1, forward strand.
GTGCCTGCTTAGCCAGAGGGAGTCATTTTGTGTTTATGTAGTGAACTTAGATTGACCCTGCCCCTCCCAGAGGAACTTACTTGCAAAGCCTAGATACAAGGGCGGGTCAGGCCAGATGAAGACATCCAGTCAGTGGGGTGCGCATATATCTACTAGGGTAAATTGAAATTCAATTGGCCACCCCTATATCTACTAGGGTAAATTGAAATTCAATTGGCCACACAGAGAAAACCCATAGCAATTTTCTCTGTGTGTTGCAGACCTAGCATGACTGTGCAGTTTTCTCTGTGTGTTGCAATCTCATTGGCCACCTGGGTACAGGCCAGCTAAACTACCTCTAGAAAAGTCTGTGAGGCTGGGAGGGGTCATCTCTTTGCAAGAGTCGGCCCTGACCGGTCAGTTTGATTCTCGATGCTTGGCGTGAAATAAAGCTTTGCTTGACCTTCACTTTGTATCAGTCTCATTCCTTTGATTATGGACCCTAACATTGGGGGCTTGTCTGGGATCAAACACCGAGAACTGAGCCAGCATCAGAATTTCTGGGAAAGCCTATGGAGGTGAGATCACGGGATCCTGTCTGTCTGGTTGTGGAGCTCCAGGGTATTGCCCACCTTGGAGAAGCTGGAGCAGCCATGCTCCCCAGGGCTGGAGTGGATGCGGGGACGCCCCTTACCTCCACTGGTAGGTCGCCAGGGGGTTCGAGTCCCCCTAGGCAATCAGGGGGTTCGAGTCCCCCTAAGCTGTCACTGGGTGTTCAAGTACCCCTAGGCAGCCAGGGGGGTTGAGTCCCCCTAGGTGTCCAGGGGGTTCGAGTCCCCCTAGAAGATCCCCTCCTGTGGCAGGACCACAGGGCCTGCAGTTGTCTTTGTCTTGTTTTTCTTGTTGTTGTTGTCTGTTGTGTTGTTTGCTGTGTTTGAAGAAATGGGGCAAGCAGAGAGTGAGGGGACTCTGACTTTTAATGGGTATAACTGGAGCCAACTGTGGTTAGTCTAACTCGAGACAGAGACTTTAAGGAATATTCCCAAGCAGCTACTGAAACTCTCTTTGTTTTGGGGAAGCTCCTGTCTTCTATGGCCCGATGTGGACTGCCTAGCCCCTCCCCCTTGCTGGCAGGAGAGCATGGCGTCTGAAGTGGAGTGGGCGCAGGTGGAACGTGAAATCTGTTAGCAAAGAGGTGACTAAACTGATGGTTAATTGTCTGTCTCAGGGTCTTAATGGGTAATTGGTAAAGTAGCTCTCAAAGTCTTTGGTAACCTGAAACTGTGAAAGTTTGAAGGTTTGCTTGAATGACAAATGGAATTAAATTTGTTGGACATCTAGGTCTTAACCAAATGGGATAAAATGCTAGAGCGTTGGTTTCTGGAACTGGGTTTGTGCTTTTGAAATCTGCTGATGAACATGTTTTGTACTTAACTGATTCATAAATTTGCCTTCTAAGAATTCTCTTGTAAAATGACTTCCGCCTTAAAGGAAATTCATATGGGAAGACTTTCAGGACAAATACAGGTCTTTGATATGTTAAAATCCTGGAACTGAAATGGGTAAGAATTTCCAGAAGTAAAAGCTGCATTCGGACTAAACCAGAATTAGTATCATGGGACTAGATGAACTGAAAGATTGTAATGTTGTATCTCTTGGTGTTTTGTCTTATTTTAAACATTACTGGTTCTGTAGTGTTTGCTCTTCCAGGCTAGTTAAACTTTTTCTTAAGTTATCTGTAACTTACAGAGATGTAAAAGTAGTCATTTGTAAACAAATCAAGGTATTCAACTCTTTCTCTCTATCTGAACCCTCTGAAACCAAAAGGTCTCAGCAAGTATTCTTTCTTCCACGGCAATCAGTCATTTGCATAAGTTCAATAAGAACCTGTTCTCCTTGTAACAGGACACCATTGGAAACACTGGTTATTTTACCAAGGCTTTGACTGGAATGTCATATTTGAAAAGACTCAGATCTGACTAGACAGCTTAAAGGAACTAAGGTTGACTTTATAAAACCTGGAACCTTAAAGCCCTTTGGAACTGTTGGCCTGATACCTTGCTTACAGAGTTCCCAGCAGCCTCACCAGGTGAGTAAAGGATATCACTTCCTGGCAGGTGCAGGAACCTGACTCACCGGAAGTCAGAAACTCTGCACAGTAAGAAAAGAGTAGTTAGGTACATTGTATTAAAATCACGAGTTCATTCTCACATCATTCACCCAACTAGATCCTAAATATTATGCGAGACACAAGGGTCACAAAGATAAAGAAGAAAGAGAGCTTTCTTCAAGAAGAAAACAACCTACTCCAGGAGAGACAAAACAGATAATTTCGACACAATGTTAAGAGAAAAGAAGTAAAAACAGCCTAAGAAGCTATGGGAAACTCTGGCCAGAGTTCCTAAGTAATTGGCAGTGGGGGATGGGGGAGACCATGCAGGGCTCAGAGAAGTCTTAACTGTCCTCAGCAAGATGTTTAGAAACAGAGAGGTGAATGTAAGAAACAAAGTTCTTATAGAGACTGCCCTCCAGGCCTGGGATTTGGGAAAGAAGTATAAAGCAGTGTTTTTTCTTTTTCAGTTATAAATTGCTTTGTACTGGGGCCCTTGATAGCTCAGTGGGTTAAGTGTCTGCCTCTTGATCTCAGCTCAGGTCTGGATCTCAAAGTCGTGAGTTCAAGCCCTGCGTTGGGTTCCAAGCTGGGTGTGGAACCTACTTAAAAAAAAAAAAATTGCTTTGTATTATTTGTTGTTTTAAGAATGGTGTATCAAATATTTTATAGAAATTGAAAATCTCAAAATAAATCACTAGATAGCTGAGATAACTAGATGTCCCGTTAAAATAGAGGCAAGATCCTAAAAAGCAAATCTTTATACTTGAAGCTTACTTTTATACTGTATCCTAAGCAGAGAAAACGTATGTTATAGGAAATGAGCTGACAAACCTGTGACTTAGAAACAGAGACACTGTACAAAAGTCAGTTTAAGTGCCCAGAGGAACTTAGTTGCTTTGGCTGATAAAGGGGAATTTGAAATGTGTCTCAACACATTTAGAGATTATTAACAGTGTTTAGTGAGTGCTACCAAGGAATCCTTCTGGATTCTCTCCTCTTGAGAAATTTTCTTAAGCTTTTATAGTGGAGACAAATATAATAACATAGGTAAAATGACATATGCTTTAAACAGTTTCTAATAAAGGGACAGAGACGTGAACAACTACTTCTCCATAATTGACCAATGGATGCTCTGTGAAAAAGGTAACATTTGAACTGATGATGAGATGAGAAGAAATTTAATCAGAGAGGATTGGGTTCTGGCTTTTTTCAACTAAGGCAAAATACTTGCACAAAATAAGGAAAACCTGAAAATAAATGTGTCTAAGAAATGGAATGAGAACATAAGACCTATAAAGGGATTCTTTGAATCTGCCTGTGCCTCGATCGTAGACCACCCAGACTCCAGAACTATGTGTGCAAAATACATTTTCACAGCATAGAAATAAAAATAGAAGGAGCGCGTGCGTGTGTGTGTGTGTGCACACGTGCTTGTGCGGGATGGGGGGTTGGGGTGAAGATGGGGCAGTTGGATCACCGGAAGGAGCCCCAAGAATAAGGAAGTAACTGACAAGATCAAGAAGACAACCACATTATGGACTGAATTATGTCTGCCTGAAAAGACCTGTTCGAGTCTTAACCCTGAGGTCCTCTG
>NW_022633496.1:0-5793 GCF_010015895.1 Lontra canadensis
TTCCTGCCTGCTCTTCTTGGGGCATGTTAATCCTTAGTTTTTCCCCCCAGTCCTGCTAGATTTTCACTAATTAGGCACTGACTTGTCAAATGAAGGTGACACTTCCAAGATCCTGTGTTGTGGCCATTAGATGAGAAAGTGTCATGTGAATGGTGTCCCATAGTAACTGCTCAGCCACAATAGGGTGGATGGCTGGCTCTCCCTGGGGAGCCATGATGGTTGTAGTGTTCAGTTATAACTCCTCGCTCTGCCCTCATGGCCAGCTTTCCTCCGTCACTGCGTCTCCACGACCCCAGCTAGGACTCAGCCCCAGTGACTCTGACACTGTGACTGCTCCTTACCCACCACAATGGCCTGAGCTGGAGGGCTGGTTCTAGGCCACCTCCTGAGCAGGACTTCCTGCCTTCTCTGATATTTTCCAATTCTTCCACTGTAGAATTGCTGCCTGGTCTCCAGGAGGGTGTCTCAAACCTGTCACGCCTTCTGTCTCTACCCTTCTCATCCTGCTACATTTTTTCCCATCACTAACTCATCAGAATGGTGATTGGAATGCTAATTTAATTGCCCACAAGTCCATTCATACTTTGATTCAGTATTTTTGACACATATACTACACATATTTGATGTGGAAATATTGGGGTTCAGAGCTCAAGAAAGAATTCTTGAGACATTTTCTGTGCAAAAAGTTGTTTTTATGATAGCACAGGGACAGGACCAGTGGGCAGAAAGAGTGGCACTGGGGTTGTGAGGAGCCATTGATTATATACTTTGGAACTGGGGGAGCTACAGGCAAAGGGAAGTTTCCAAAAGGACTTTAATATGCTAAAGGAGACCCATGAGATCCTGGAGGCCAGGCTTTTGTCAAGCTAAGACTGTTTTTCCCTCTAGTAGGTCATTAAGTTTAAGACAGTTGGGGTTCCTGTAATGTCTTATTCTGCCTGCCTCAAGTGTTTGTCAATGGACTACAGGTTATAAGGAAATTTAACTTTATGTACATTTCCTTTTGCCTTTGTTCTCCACATCATAGGTTTAGTTACAAGGCAGTGTATTAAAAATTGCATACATAATTATATTCAAAACGCAGGCTAGAAAAATGCACCTAATAATCTTTCAAACCAGAAGTTGCTTCTCATGGAGCTCACTTCTATTAAAGGGACATGTTCTTGTTCCAAACTAAGGGATTTGTTTGCTGTTGCTTATCGTCATGGTTGGGGTGTAATGAGGACAATCCATGCTGCCTTAGGTATCTGCTAGTGATGACTAGGCTGTTGCGTGGGTTTGGTTAGTGGTGGTTCCAGGGTTCCCGAAAATTGTTGTCTTTACACCCTAGACTCCATTGCTTCCCCTCCAGTCCGAGATGTTGGCATGAACTCTCCAGCGCTCACATTCCCTAGCCTTTCTGCTGCTGCTCCTGGCTCAGCACCACCATTTTCAAGAGGACAAATGGTAAATATGGCAACGGAAGGATTCAGGGATTGATAATGGAGAATTACCAATACAAGTAGCCTTTGGTTACTAATGGGCACATTACCTGAATGTAGAGATTTTTCTTCTTGGGTCCCAAAGTCTTTAGCCCTACTCATTGCACCTTCTGTGGCCCCCTGTTTTGCCATTATTCTTCCTCCTGTAGTTTTCCTATTGCTCTGTTTTGCTTCACAGTGTGGTGATCTCTCCATCCTTGAAAGTGCCCTCTGTGTCCGGCTTAATTTCTTTATCTGTGTCTTCTTTTGAAAAGTGGGTTTATTTTTTATTTACCTTATTTTATTATTTTATTTTTTCAGTGCTCCAAGATTCAATTGTTTATGCACCACACCCAGTGCTCCATGCAATATGTGCTTTCCTTAATACCCACCACCAGGCCCTTCCCAACCCCTCACTCCCCTCCCTTCCAGAACCCTTAGTTTGTCTGTGTCTTCTTAACTGGAAATTTAAAATTAAAAAAAAAATGTATTAAAATAATATTTGTCCTGGATATTTCATTTGTCAGTAAGGATAAAATTTTGCCTCCTGGCAATTTGATCATTACGAGATGATGTAAGAAAGATCATAAAAACATAGAACCTGGACTGGAAGAGATTATGCTGAGTGAGATAAGTCAAGCAGAGAGAGTCAATTATCATATGGTTTCACTTATTTGTGGAGCATAACAAATAACATGGAGGACAAGGGGAGATGGAGAGGAGAAGGGAGTTGAGGGAAATTGGAAGGGGAGGTGAACCATGAGAGACTATGGACTCTGAAAAACAATCTGAGGGTTTTGAAGTGGTGGGGGGTGGGAGGTTGGGGGAACCAGGCAATGGGTATTTTAGAGGGCACGGATTGCATGCAGCACTGGGTGTGGGTCAAAAACAATAAATACTGTTATGCTGAAAAGAAATAAAAAATTAAAAACAAACAAAAAATAGAACCCAGAAATCTATGGACTTCACACCTGGCTTGTACTTTTTCCAGAGTGCCTTTCCTATTCCTGGCCTCTTTCACTCCTTGATGTCTATTTTAGAATGAAGTGGACTGAGGATATGCTTATCACTGTGGATTCTATGTTGTTCTGTTCTTGTTTTTCAGAGCTGGATTTGGATGCTTCTCCAGTGATGAAGAATCCTCCCAAGCTGGAGGGTGAAGCTATTGATGGCTCCTTTGCCAGTAAGCATGGCCACCATGTCATTGGCCACATTGATGACTACAGCGCCCTAAGACAGCAGATAGGGGAGGGCAAACTGCTGGTCAAAAAGATAGCAGATCTTGTGAGATCAGCCTGCACCTTCCCTGGCCTTGACACTCAGGTCACAGAGGTAATCACACTGTAGGTCTTAAGTGCTCCTTTTCCTTGTGCCCTTTTTCCTTCTGATCTTAGCTCGTTCTCCCACTGCATATCTCCCATAGCCGAGTCTACATCTTCTGCTTACACCCAGCTGGGCCTTTCTTCTCCATCTCCTGTTTTCACTATACACTTTGCCCTGACTGACGTTTCCTCTCAGAAACACAGAAGAGCCAGAAGAGAATTGTCATCCTCATCTGTAGGGGATTTGCTGAGTATTGGCTTATGTGTCGTGCTCTACTGAGCACCCTCTGTTCACTTATTATCTGGTCCAGTCACCCTGGCATGTGGTCATCTATCGGCAGAGTAAAATCACTTAATCAGGTGGCTGGAAATTCAGGATTTGCATCCGCACGGGCCCCATGTTGTGGAAGGGGGGGAAGCCTGGCAGCCATGGGATTTCTCTGGGCAGACTGAGCAGGGCAGGGAAGCGGGCAGCACACCTTCTCAGAGCGCTTCCCTGTTCAGAGACCAGGTACCAGCTGCTGTGCTGTTTGAGGCACTGGAGGTGCATGGATGTGCAGGGACAGCCCTGTCTGCAAGAGCCTCCACCCCAGAGAGAAGGCCACATATCCAAGTAAATAAGGACAACAGCGGATCTGGGCTCAGTGTCGGAAGCCATCCTCTGAGTTGGGAGGGTGCAAACACAGAAGGGGTCCTTGGGCCAGGCAAGGAAAGTCACAGGCTCCTAGAGGAACCACTGGTGAGATACACAGCTTCTCTGGGTGGTGGAGGATAGCATTCCAGGTAAAGGGAATGGCAGCACAGTCCTTGGAGCTACAAATGGTTCAGCCCAGTTGAAGCAGAGGTATGATTTAGAGATACGCATGGGGGTGCCAAAGCAAAAATCAGGGACCTTAGACCCGAGAGCACGGAGCAGGACTAGCAGCTTACAGAGAGTATGAGAGAAGTCAGAATCTAGTGATTCTTACAAGTTGGAGGTCACTGCTGAAGTGGAGATCCAGGGCTTCCAGGTTTCAAAACGGTTTCACAGGTTCAAGCAAGCCCATGCCTGTGCCTCACTCATGAGGGAAACCTGAGCCCTGTGCTGGGGGAGCCTGAGCAGGGGGAAGAGAATGATCTCTCAGTCTGGTGCCCAGGGCTATCTCCCCCTTCTCCCAGGTGCCGGGCAGCAAAGGCATCCATGAACTTGGGAGCAGCGCCCAGGCCCTGCAGCACACGCTGGACGAGTCGGCCTCCCTCCTCACCATGTTCTGGCGAGCGGCCCTGCCCAGCTCCCCCAGCCCTGCCCTGTCTGACAGCACAGTGAGTGGCAGCCTCCTTCATCGCTTCTGCCCCAAATGCCACTCTGCCTCCTCAATTCCCAAGTCCTAAAGGTCAGGAGCTGGACAGTTGAGTTGGGACAGGGGGGCCTTAGGGGAGCGTCCCCGAGGGAAGACCTGTCATCCATGGTGGTGGCTGGCAGGGCAGGTCCTACGACATCCCTCCTCCTCCCGCCCTGTTTGGGTTCTTTCACTTTCTGAACTTAGCTGAGCCAAAAAATGTAGGGACCTGTGAAAATGTCGACATCCCCTTTCCCCACGCCATCCCCACAGAATGTCACCATGAGATGAGCAGCTTCCTGGAGCCACCCACTGCATCCCACACACGGTTTTCCTCCACATCTCTGGGCCAGGCCTGGAAGAGTCAGCCGCCCCACCACCAGGTGCTCTCAGATAAGAGGCCTGGACTCTGGTCGGGGGGAGTGTGGACAGCAAATTTTCTCCATCTCCCCCGACCAGCCCCGCCTAGGAGCCTGAGGCCAGATTTAAGCACTAATACCTTATGGGCCCCAACTATGCTGGTTCTGAGGCAGAGGGTGTTCTGCCATCTTGAAGTTGTTCCAGAGATTTACAGAATTGCACTGTCTCCCCAGGCAAAACACGCCCAGCTAGCGAGTCTTATCTGTGAGGCCCGGTACTAGAACCAACGTCAGCGCTGAATGTGTGCTCTTGGTCCATTGCTGGGAGTCCTGGCACTGCCTGGGCATCAGGGCCTCTACCGCCACAGGAGTGGAGGCCTGTGTCCATGTGCATGGGGGCTCCCGGGGTCTCAGCCTGCTGACCTAATGCCCTCAGTCTAAGCTGGCCTCAGCTGGAGCCTTCTAGGGTCTCTCCTGGAGGGATTCCAGTCCAGAAATCATTGAGAGGATTGTAGAATCCTGCTTTTGATTTTCAAGAGCCACAAAGCGTCGGGTGCTTGAGGCCTTCTGACCTGTGACAGAGAGCCTGTTTCCCTTCCCCAGGGACAGTCCCTGCAAAGGGAACTTCTGGAACTGAGAACCAGACTGTCCAAACAGGAGAGTATCCTTCAGAGCACAGCGGAGCGTCTGAAGACCGCCAACCAGCAGAAAGAGAGCATGGAGCAGTTTATCTTCAATCAGTGTGGGTGCCCCTGAGCCAGGGGATGAGAGAGGAAAGTAGGGGTGGGAGGACTTCCAGGCTCCCCACTTGTGCTGCTGATGGACCCTGACCATACAGACTGGGTGGGGTGGGGAGGAGGGCTGCGGACCAGTGTGATGTCCCCAAACCTCCTGTGCCATGAGTAATTGGGGATGCAAAAGGAGGGGTGCATGGGGCAGCTGGAGACCCTGATCTGAGCCGCCAGAAAGACACCCTTTGGAACACACTAGGCAAGTATGGCCCCAGATGGTCACTTCTACCTATTGGGCTGTTTTGTTGTTTTAGTGACCAGGACACATGATGTTTTGAAGAAGGCAAGGACGAATTTGGAGGTAAGGACACCACTGCACCTTCCAGAGCCACAGAACCCAACCCAAATCCATCCCCACCTGTCTTCAGAGTCTGCAGATGATCCCCGACCCACTCTGACCTTTCAGGAGATTTCAGTCCATTCCTAGGACTCAGGTCCTCACTAAATGTCCTTCTAGCTTCGCTCCCTATACCCTCTCCCACCCCAGTCCCTTCCCTGCCATCTCATCTCCCTGTGACATCGTGACCCTCTTCTCTCCTCAC